>NW_011494954.1:905884-974367 GCF_000754665.1 Bison bison bison | reverse complement strand
ATTCTTTGGTGCTCAGCCTTCTTCACAGTCCAACTCTCACATCCATACATGATTATTGGAAAAACCATAGCCTTGACTAGACGAACCTTTGTTGGCAAAGTAATGTCTCTGCTTTTGAATATGCTATCTAGGTTGGTCATAACTTTCCTTCCAAGGAGTAAGCGTCTTTTAATTTCATGGCTGCAGTCACCATCTGTAGTGATTTTGGAGCCCAGAAAAATAAAGTCTGACACTGTTTCCACTGTTTCCCCATCTATTTCCCATGAAGTGATGGGACCAGATGCCATGATCTTCGTTTTCTGAATGTTGAGGTTTAAACCAACTTTTTCACTCTCCACTTTCACTTTCATCAAGAGGCTTTTGAGTTCCTCTTCACTTTCTGGCATAAGGGTGGTGTCATCTGCATATCTGAGGTTATTGATATTTCTCCTGGCAACACAAGTTGCTTCCATATCCTAGTATCAGTGCTCAGTTGAGTCTGACTCTGCTATCCCATGGACTGTGGCCCTCCAGGCTCCTCTGTCCATGGGATTTTTCAGGCAAGAATACTGGAATGGGTTGTCATTTTCTCCTCCAAGGGATCTTCCTGACTCAGGGATCAAACCCACGTTTCCTGTGTCTCCTGCATTGGTAGGCTGGTTCTTTACCACTAAGTCACCCTGAAAGCCCTCTTCCATATCTTGGGTATTATAAGTAGTTCTGCTATGAATATTGGTGTGCATGTATCTTTTTGAATTGGTGTTTTTATTGTCTTGGGTTGTATACCTAGCAGTGAAATTGCTGTATTATATGGTAGTTTTATTCTTAGTTTCTTGAGGGACCTCCCTATTGTTATCATAGTGGCTGCACCAATTTACTTTCCCACCAGCAGTATACCAGGATCCCGTTTCTCCATATCCTCACCAAAGTTTGTAATTTGTAGACTTTTTGATGATAGCCATTCTGACAGGAGTGAGATGGAGGTTTTAACTTCTCTGATGATTCACTAAAGTCTATATCTTTGGAAAAATGTTTATTCAGGTCTTCTGCTCATTTATTTATCAAGCTGTTTGCCTTTTGATATTGTGTTGTATGAGTTATTTATATATTTTTGATGTTAACCCCTTATCCATCATACAATTTGCAAATATTTTCTATTTAGTAAGTTAAGTTGTCTTTTATTTTGTTGGTGGTTTCCTTTTTTCTGAAAAAGCTTTTAAATTTTATTAGATCCCATTTTTTATTTTTGCTTTTATTGCTTTTGCCTTAGGAGACAGATTAAAAATATATATTGCTATAATTTATGTTGGAGGGTGTTCTGCATATGTTTTCTTTTAGGAGTTTTATAATTTCTTGTCTTAAATTTAGGTCTAAAGTCCACTTTGAGTTTATTTTTGTAAATGTAGGAAAATATTTTAATTTCATTCTTTTATATTCAGCTTTCCAGCTTTCCCAGCACCACTTGTTGAAATAACTGCCTATTTTTCCATTGTATGTATGTCCTTTCCTCTTTTGTCATAGATTAACTAACCAAGGTGTGAGAGTTTGTTTCTAGGCTCTTTATTCCATTCACCTACGTGTCTTTTTTTGTGCCAATACACACTGTTTTGATTGTAGTATCTTGGTGGTATAGTCTTAAGTCAGGGAGTATGATACCTTCCGCTTTGTTCTTTTTTTCTCAACATTGCTTTCACTATTCAGGGTCTTTTATGGTTCTATATAAATTTTAGGAATATTAATCTTAGGTCTGTGAAATCTGTCATGGGTACTTTGATAGGGATTGTATTAAATCCATAGATTGCCGTGGATAGTATGGACATTCTAACAATACGAATTAGATTTTTTAAGGTATAAATGGTGTTTATATTGGAAAAGCGTGACAAAAACTGGTATTGACTAATCAACACCTTTAAAAGGACAATAAATGTTTAACTTACACCTCATCTTTCTTGCTATAGATTTGACAAAAAACTCAGAACTTCATATTTATAACTGGAGAAAAATGAACTGTCATGTACAGAAAAAAGAACTTTTCTTTCACTGAGCCCTCTTAACAAATGTTCATCCAAGGACTTATGATATGTCAGATACTGTATTTTAGGACACTGATGCCAGGTAATTCCTGTTGTTGTTTTTTTTGTTTGTTTGTTTTTTCTATTTTTCAGAGTTGTTCACACCAGGTTATACTGTATGAAATTTCATCCTTTAGGAATTCACAATAAGTTAACCAGGAACTTCTATATTAATCAAGAATCTTTTGACTTCAAGTTAATGAAACCCTTCTCAAACTCTCTGGGATAAATTGACACATTCATCTCATATTTCTACCTCTTTCTAATGAATCTTCCTCTGTGGTAATGATTGAAAACCTAGAAACTATACTTCTTAGACTACTTCCACTTTGGCTTCTGTGTGAAAAAAAATTCTTCCAGTTAGACACAGTGAAAAGACAATGATATGATGGAAAGCAGAATCTATGTGCCATTAACTTTTATTTTTACTGGTCAGCCAGGTCATAAAGTAGAATTTTTCTGCATCAGCATTCTATTGTTTCAGATCCAGCCCTGTGGTGTTGAATGACAGCTGTGGTAGAATGGACAGTCAGGTACCATATTTCAATATGTAGTCTCCAGTTTTGATGATGTCAAGAAAAGATTCTGAAGTGAGGGGCTTATTGATCCTCATCCCTGCTCCTGCATTGTGTCTTGAACTAACAGTTCTCACTTCAATTCTGGATATAGCTTAGGTTATTGACTCCCTGTCAGGACATTCTTCAGTGTTCTGGAAGTCTTTTCTAGAGGTTGAGTGGTATTGGCTCTAGTTTGTTCACATGCTCATTTCTGATCTAATCATTAGGGCCAAAGGATAAAAAACAAAAAAGTCCCAGTTATCTTATTTGTGCATTACATACTACCCCTGGGACTGAGGCAAAAAATGAGCTCTACTCAAAAGGAACAGTCAAAGAAAATTAGGATTACCTCAAGAAAATTGCTATAGATTTCACAATATGTGTTTCTGCCATGAACACAAAGCAGAAAAACACATACTTCATAGCCAAACAAGAAAAGTCTACTGTATCTTTTCTTAAATTATGGCTAACTTTCATTGTTGTACAGCAGAAACAACAACATTGTAAAGCAATTATTCTCCAATTTAAAAAAATGCAACCACTCCTTTGAAGACTGCCATTTTAAACTCATTTTTATATTAGTAAAAAGTTATCTTTTTTCAGTTTTAATAGAGCATTGTTAAATGGAAACAATTCATTTAAAATATTTATTACTTTTATATGATGTTGTAGTTGTATTATCTGGCATTCCATAAAAATTGCCTGTAAAAATCTTACAAACTGACAGTAAGGTGATTGAATAATTTATTGCAAGTAGAAAAACAAAAAAAAATCATGATAAGTAGAGATATTGATACTGAGATGAAAGAAGAATTTCCTTAGTTGGTGAAATTAAGGAAAGTTTCATGGATATGCTGCTGCTAAGTCGCTTCAGTCGTGTCCAACCCTGTGCGACCCCATAGACGGCAGCCCACCAGGCTCCCCCATCCCCGGGACTCTCCAGGCAAGAATACTGGAGTAGTTTGCCATTTCCTTCTCCAATGCATGAAAGTGAAAAGTCAAAGTAAAGTCACTCAGTCGTGTCCGACTTTTAGCGACCCCATGGACTGCAGCCTACCAGGCTCCTCCGTCCATGGGATTTTCCAGGCAAGAGTACTGCAGTGGGGTGCCATTGCCTTCATGAATATAGTGATGTCTTAATGAAAAACTCACATACTCAGTTGGATTGTGTTCATGGAGATGGATACTGATCAACAAAGATTTATTACAATTGGGATTAGAAGAATAATTTACTTAGAAATTAATTGAGAATTTGTAAGGAAGGATTTTCTGAGAAATTTAATATTTGTTTTATAATTCTGACATTACCAGTACATAGAATGATAACATAAGGATAGAAAAAAAATAGGGTCTTCAGAATATTGGAGAGGGTAATTCAACAAGATTTGTTGATTTTATATTTTATATTTTGATTTTTTGTTTTTGTAATTTATTTATACCTAATTTCATTCTAGAAAAGAGTTGAAATTGCTGATCTGGAAACTGAGATAGGTAGGGTACGTAAGGAAGAAATAGTGATGACTTTCAATAAATATGTGTTGAGAAATAAATTAATTTACTGAGCTTTGGTGAATGGAAGGTAGTAATGTCACTACAGGAATTAAACAAGTCAGGAGGGGGTTGATTTGTGGAGATAATAGGAATTGACCAAAAGCATATTAGAGCAGACACTTTTTGTATTTGTAACTACCTGAACATATTATACAAAAAATAGACAATTTAGTTGCTTGTGGCAATCTTCACAAGCTGTGAAAAACGCCCTCATTGAACTTTAGTTGTGGACAGAAAGCCAAATATCCTGAATGAAACAAAGCTTTACCCTCCCTAAGTGGACACAAAGGAGGCAGAACTGATTTTGTTTGTGGTGTGGTAAGACTCCCAAATAATCCATCTTTTACAGCTATAATTGGAAAATTGCTTCAAGCCACTTGAAATCAATGAGTTTACACTGCATTCTATAAGTACCTCAGTGTCTCTCTCTTTTATTTTTTTCCTTTCCAGACATTCATGAATGACCAGTTTTTATGACTGTGGATGCACTGATGACATCATTGCTGACTGTCCCAGGGAAAACCACTGGACTCTCCATTTGAGAAACAACTGCTTTAAAATAGCCAAAGTCATAAATCAGTATGTTCTTTAAATGAAAGTAAAACATTCTCAATTTTTTAGAACTGTAATATCATCTTGACTTGTAGATTAAAAATGAGGACAGGAAAGAAGCCTCGGAGATTTGCTCACATTAGTGGGATCACTGCAATTTGAGGCATAAATTGGATCTGGGTGTTGAATAAAATCAAGGTTTCTTGTTTTGCCTATGGGAACCACAGTTTAAGGGCTTCCCAGGTAGCACTAAAGGTAAAGAATCTGCCTGCCAATGCAGGAGACATTTAAGAGACATGGGTTTGATCCCGGCATCAAGAAAATATCCTGGAGAAGGAAATGGCAATCAACTCCAGTATTCTTGGTGGAGAATCCCATAAACAGAGGAGCCTTGTGGGCTACAGTCTGTGGGGTCATGAAGAGTCATACATGACTGAAGTGACTTAGCAAGCACCACACTTTTATGCCCATGCTTTGCACATCAGCAATGCTGCAGAAAAGATACACCTTTCCTGCCCCCCTATAAACAAAACACTTGCCAAATTAGTTATTCAATTTGGCCAGTTTAGAGTAGGCATTACACATCTAAACTCTTTATAGGATCCAGACATCCCAGACTGTATACTTAGATGGTTGGCGTAAGTCTCAGTTTTCTCATCTGTAAGACAGAGACAACAATAATATCTTCTTCATGAGATAACCACTACTTTCAGAGAACATGCTGAGTTAAGTGTTTTGTATAACAACTTGACCTATGATGTCCTCTGAAACCATTGCTTATTATTACCAAATTCCTTTTACTAAAGAAAAACACTTATTTTTCCCTAAAAGATAATGCTTTAGTTTTCAACGCATTAGAAATACTCGCATGTTGGCAGTGCTCAGTACTATTCATTTTAGAATGAGTAGAAAGAGAGACTTTAGCCCTCTGCAACCATTTCAAAAGTAGTCTAACAAAAACAACAACACTCTGTGGTTTAAATCCTTCATTATTCACATGTGCCTGGTGAATTGAGAAAGATACTTCATCCTCCTTAGATCTCAAAACCAAAATGTGCTCAGCTGCAGACCAATTATGATATTCAAGTATTTCCAAGACTGCTGAATGGAAAATGTTGAACTGTACTTCTGTGATTAGCTTCATTGATTTCTATAGAAATGCAGTACTTAACTTCAATTTGTATTGTAGTTCAGTAGTGCAAGGAAGTTTACTGTTCCTTTGAAATTCACAGGAAATGTAAAGTACAAAGCCAGCCTTGTAAGGGTCACAATGATGATTTACCAAAGCTAGACATTTCAGGATCATCTGTAATTTGTTCCCTAATTTTAACACATTAGGCCATCTCATAACCCAGATGTGTGTTTTCAGTCTTATCTTACTTACAGATTATACTGTGCAATTACTTGAAAACAACTACTGATTACTTTAAAAAATAAATAGAGATCCATTACATTTTAGTCTCCACTGTTTCTTTTGCTCAGAAATGTTTTACTGTCTTCTAGTTGAAATAGTCATGTCTTGGGTCTGGAACATGATATCTATTCACTAAAAAAGTATGGAGGCTTTTAACACAATCAAAAACTTAAGTAGAAACATGGTGGTTAACAGACTCTCAACAATAACAGACATGGGAATTTGTGAACCTTTAACATAATCTATTTTCTATCTATCCATCCATTTCTCTGGTATCTATGATCAAAATTATGTAACCCAGGTGTGAGAAATATTAGAATTCTAACATAGTTAAGGAAAGAAGTTTTTCCCCTGTTCCTTTTTGACTGGAGCTGTATTGGGGTGTGTATTAGGGTTAATGACCCAATATCTATAATGTACCCTGAGCCTGTAAGGGAATCAATTCAAAATTTTAAAGGCTAAATATTCATGCTTAACTTACCTTCACCTCAGGGTGAGTCTTTCCTGGCCAACTCAGGAGGTATTTAGCTAATCAGCTGTTTTCAAGAACTTAATGGTCATGGTGGTTATAGTCCGAAAGATATTTCTAATTCTATAGAAGAACAACAGTATGAAGATTGTTCTTCGATCTCCCAGTGTCAAAACAAAGCTATTTATGGAGATAACAACAGAATGGTGTACACACTTCTTCTTGAAGGCTGTTCTCTAAAGCAGAATTACCCAAAATAGCCAACTCATCCCTCCTTCCAGCAATTGCAAAATTATAGAGCCAATGATCAATAGTGTGGTGAGTAACTAATAGTTCCAATATATTTTGAGATATTGTTTGCAAACATTTGCACAGATTGATGTTGAAAATACAATTTTTTTCTCAGTGTTATTTTCAAAACTCTTCTGATAAAATATGGATTTAGTTTTCTTATGGTATCAGAAATACTCATAATTTTTAAGTAAAATTTCAACCATCTTGTCTTACTAGGGTTCTACTTCCACTGCTTCTGCTAAATTTCCTGAAAAACAGTGTTCAAGTAGCTAGTTATTGGGTCTTCTGCCTCTGCCCTGTGAACTGGACTCAATCTGCAGTCAAATGAACCATCCATGTAAGAGTGAATGTCAAGGATAGTCAAATGTAGCAGATTCTAGGTTTGGTGAATTCTGGGGTTTATTTTCACCTTGATTATTATTATAAAAGTAATAGAAAATAGTCATCAGATTTGATATTTTAGCATTCTTTATGTAGAAATAAAAAAAAATTTCCTCAGGCTTCCATCAAGTTGAATAAACACAATATTATATAAGTAGTCATCTCATAGGAGATTTAGGACAAAATTATTCTGATTTTTCATTTGAGAATAATAAAATGTCCTTGTTTGAACAGTGTACATTATGTTTATAGGAATATGAATAAGTTATCTAATTCATTCAGTCACTCATGCATTCAATCAACACATATATTTGCATTCAACAAATATGTTACATGTTCACCTTTCTGGTAACAGAAGAGCCTTTCATTCCAACAGAAGAGACTGAGTTCTCATGACGAGCTTACTTTTTTTCTTTCTAAATCTACTTTATTTTTAGTTTATTTTTTTTAGAAGTAGAATAAAGTAATATTTTAGGTTGAGGTTAAAACAAATGTTACAAAATACAAAATTACCTTTGGAAATACATTAGGGAGATGTCATTTTGGACATTGGCATACAGTTTCTTAATAGATACAACTTTTTTTTTTTTTTTAAACTTTACATAATTGTATTAGTTTTGCCAAATATCAAAATGAATCGATTTTAGATAATCAGAGCTAACCTCTACAAAGTATTATACGTTTTTTTAAAAAATTATAATTTTTCATGGGCTTGGAAGTCCTAAATCTTACTTCTATCAAGAATTGCTTTTAATTTGACTTGGCTGTCTTTGTGTTCTGCTTGTCACTGTAATGACATTATCCATTATTGGAGGGTTATTGTAAGTAGACACCATAAAAAGCAAACTACTTTACTTTTGAGCTCATCAGTTTTTTTTCTAGTCTTCAAATTATTGACAATATTTTGTCTGTATTCATTCCAATAGCACATTAATATGCTCACACAAGGTAGATTTTTTTTTCATATTTCCTCCCATTTGTTTGAGCTGTCAAGTACAAATCTATGTGCTAGTACAATATTTTGAATGGTAGTAGCAAAATTTCTTCAATTTCTCTGTCATCAAGCCATGGCCAGAGGACAAATGTCACAGCATGACCATGAACGCAATGCAAACATGTCTTATAAGACTAATAATATCTGTTTTTATATAAGATTATGTTTCACAATCTGTTGACTCTGGCAATTCCCTCATGTCCAAAGACACTCCTCAAGGTCTACCTCAAAGCGTCCCTCAGTTATTTCTGGAAAGTGTAAGAAATACTCACAGGAATTGTAAAATTTGACTGTCATCTTGCTTTCAACTCACCTTAGGTGCCAGCTGTAAAACTGCTTTCTTATTATTCTCTGTTCTCTTTGGTTGGCAACTGGTAAAATCCATTGGTCACAGATGAAAATCCTCCCATTGTATAAATTCAAGAAGGTCAAAATATTGGCTTTCTGACCAAGATAAATAAAGAAGCCTAATTCTTAAATTAAAAAATTAGGTAAAAAAAAAAAATTAGGTAGCAGAATGTAAGAAGAAAAAGTACTCAAGGACCACTGCTTTGCAACTTGTCTTCTGAAGGATTTGAAAGAAACGTGTAAATGGAGAATTAGCTAGGCCAACAAGCTTAAGTGATGATGATTAAAAATCTTGTTTTCTTACAAAAGATATGAAATTTGATGTTTAGAAAGCTTTGTCTTTCTATGAAAAAATCAATAAAAATCACTTTATTATGCACTGCTTTGGTGAAAAAGGGCTAAAATCTAGGTGAAATTAAAAGTGAATCAGTTTTCTTTTACAAAATTGTGGATGACAGTAAGAAGCAAAGTTCATCCTGTTCTTTAGTCAGGAGGTCTGGGGGAACTCTAGAGTTAAAGGTTGCTCAAAAACATCTGAGATTGCCAGCAGTTAACTTACAGGAATAAAACCCTCTCTGGGCTTTAAAGAGAGTTGCTGCTTCTGCTGCTGCTGCTGAGTCACTTCAGTCCTGTTCTACTCTGTGTGACCCCATACACAGCAGCCCACCAGGCTCCCACATCCCTGGGATTCTCCAGGCAAGAACACTGGAGTGGGTTGCCATTTCCTTCTCCAATGCATGAAAGTGAAAAGTGAAAGTGAAGTCTCTCAGTCGTGTCCTACCCTCAGCAACCCCATGGACTGCAGCCCCCAGGCTCCTCCATCCATGGGATTTTCCAGGCAAGAGTACTGAAGTGGGGAGCCATTGCCTTCTCCATCAAAGAGAGTTGGGGCATCTTAATTACTTTGAATAAACTACTCCAGTAAAAACAAAAATTCAAGGTGAAAACATAGTAGAATTAAGCAGTATTATTTCAACCTTGAAACTGAAGCTTTATCTTATCACTGTTTTACTCTGTAATGGAAACCTGAACTTGTGTTAATCAGTATTTCTGATTACAAATAGAGAAATTGTGGGGATTTTTCAGAGCCTTACTTTTACTTTTAATGAAATGTCATAACCATGATTTTGATAGAAACATTTTGCAAGGGATAAAAGACTTTTAAAATTGTGAGAAACACAGGCTAACTTCTGAGATTTATAACTTATTGAACTTTTTGTGCATAAATACATTTAGGTTAATTCATTTCAATAAATGATTGAATTGTTCTGCTGTCATTGCCTCAGATGGGCCTGCTTGGGCTTGTTTTCCATAAAGTGCATTTAGTGATTAGCTTAGTATATTTAAATACAATTTGTGCTGAATAAGCAAAACTGAAGTTAAAGTAGCTGTAAACAACTAACTAAATAACACAGCTATAACAATGCAAAGGAGAGACACAAAGCTGAGAATTGAAGAGACAAGAGAATTGCAAGCATTGAATGTTGATTCTGGATTCAGATTCACAGCAAGTGTATTCGTCTGTCTCACTTGTTTGCTCCATAGTTTTAGCCAGGCTGAAAACGACACCAAGTTTTCAAATGATATGAATATTATAATCATTTTAGTGTATTTAGTGCATTTGGCCTATAGGTCATTCTAGCAACTCCAGTTGCATAAAAGATAAATGGAGAGTTTCTAGATCATGTCAAAACATGCAAGACAAAATGGCGTCCATACATTTAAATCCCAAACCAGTTTGACAGCTTGTCAGGCTCTAGTTCAGACCCGAGTTCTTCCATGTTACTCTGAGGTGGAAAGCATTCACAGTTTGGTACAATTCTAAGGCAACTTAGGTGGCAGCAGTTCTAAAGAGGCCATTTCAAGGTGCCTCATGCTTCTGATTCAACCTGAAGAATAGAACAGAGAGTGAAACTTGGCTCAAAAAATGATCTAAAATAAGACTTTATCTAGAGTTGACACAGCCTGGAACTTGTTTTCTATGTGGAAACTCTTGAGATTCCCATTTCCAGAAAGTACTAGCACCTAAAGCACCAGCTTAGATCCTGAGAGTTTGTGCTATAGCCAGGAGAAGACCCAAGATACATGGCTGCACCTGTAAGATTTTTTTCCTCTCATGAACCTCTGTCATTGCTCATACCCTCTGGCTAAACACTCAGAACTTATATAAATATCAGTGGATTTAGTTTTTTACAGTTGAATTAGAGAAAGATTTATACAAACTGAAGAGACATTAGAACATGAGAAGTATGAAAGTAATGCACCAAAGTCCAAAGTTCTTGAGGATTAAAAATAGAATTATTGTAAATCTATGAATGCAGAAGACAAAGTAAAATAGGTTTAAATCAAACTGTAATCTGCTTTAGCCTTTTCTTAAATCATTTTTTATCCAGAATATTGATTATTTTCAAAATAAAAGGAAGTAAAAATAATTCTTACATATTGGAATAGTGCAGAAAAAGTGTTAAAATGTTCTGTTCTCTCTTTGTTTATAGACAAAATGTATTAAGTGCTAAAGTGCTGATAAAGAGATTTTATGGAGCTCAATGCTCTGATTTAGATTCTACTCAAAAGCAGTCTACTTTTTGGCAGGAGATCTACTTCCAAAGACAAAAGGTCATTATTTTTTTCTCCTGGAAATTCTTTGTTCTTTTCTGACTTTTTAACCCATTGCCCATCTGCTTTGCTAGCTATTTCAGGTTAGTTAAGTATTTAATTCAACCATGCTTAGAATCGTTTGGCAGAGAAGGCAATGGCAATCCACTCCAGTACTCTTGCTTGGAAAATCCCATGGGCGGAGAAGCCTGGTAGGCTGAAGTCCATGGGGTCACTAAGAGTTGGAAACAACTGAGTGACTTCGCTTTCACTTTTCACTTTCATGCATTGGAGAAGGAAATGGCAACCCACTCCAGTGTTCTTGCCTGGAGAATCCCAGGGATGTGGGAGCCTGGTGGGCTGCCGTGTATGGGGTCGCACAGAGTCGAACAGGACTGAAGCGACTTAGCAGCAGCAGCAGCAGCAGCAAAATCTCTTGGACAGAGCAGCCTGGCAGGCTATAGTCCATAGGATCACTAAAAGTCACACCTGAAGTGACTTAGCAAGCACGCACAGCACAGTGAGAGAACAAACTAGTCTGGTTTTCTCTTTTTGGATCATTTACTGCAAAATGTTCTAGATCCTACAAATTGTAGGATTCCTCTGGCAATCATACACACAAGGAGCATCTTTCACCATATTTTCTCTTTAAACTTCCTTATAAATACTGGGGAGTGAAAACCAATATACTGGGAAACCTATTGTTCTCTATGACATAATTAGCTATCAGTCTCCTGGCATGTTGTTAAATAGGCTTTGGATAACACAAGTATATATAGGAATATATGTGTTAGTCAATCAGTTGTGTCTGACTCTTCGCAAACCCATGGACTGTAACCCGTTAGGCTTCTCTGTCCATGGGATTTTTTAGGCAAGAATATTGGAGTGAGTTGCCATTTCTTTCTCTAGGGTATCATCCCGACCCAGGGCTCGAACCCAGGTCTCTGGCATTGTAGGCAAACTCTTTACCCATCTGAGCTATCAAGGAAGCTACCAAGGAAGCACTCTCTCTTTCTCTTTCTCCCCTCTGCTGCCCCTTCTATACACACACACACACACACACACACACACACACAGGTGTCTCAAGAGAGTGGCAAAGTGGCTCGGTGGTAAAGAATCTGCCTGCCAATGCAGGAGAAGCAGCACAAAACGCTTGTTGGATCCTTGGATTGGGAAGATCCCCTGGTATAGGAAATGGCAACCTATTCCAGTATTCTTGCCTAGAAAAAAATCATGGACAGAGGAGCCTGGTAGGCTACAGTCCATAGGGTGGCAAACAGTCAGACATGCCTAAGCACATAGCAGGAGACACACACACACACACACACACAGAACAAAGCTTTTCTTCTAGTTAAAAAAAAAAAACCTCAAGACTAAAATTACAATAATGTCTTAATTTGCTACACTTTACCTGTTAGATGACTCAATTTGCCCTGTAATTCTTTCTGTGTAATAATCACAGTATATTGACATAATTAGTTTCTCTAGCAAATGCATAGACATTTGATTTTGTTGAATTTTTGTTTTATATGTTAGTAATGTGTTTATTGCTTGTGTTGTGTGCATTCCATCTCTCTACTGAACATACATCTTGTAGTTCTTAAGAATTGTTTCTACTTGATGCTTATCATCATTTTTTATGAAGTTTTATGTCAATGTAACTGCTCAGAAACCATCAACTCAGCATAGACAGAGATACCCATGAATTTTTAAGTTGAAAAGTTTTAAAATTATTTTGGGAAATTCAAGTTAAATGTTACTGTATTTATTAAATGTCTTAATAATGAAACAATTAGTATTACAAAATAAGATGTGGAAAGGAGAGAAAAATCAAAAACAGCTAAAAATCCCAGCCCCCCAACACTGTTGATATTTTTTATTGTATTTTCTTCTAGCCATTGCATTCTAAAATAAACAGTTTTCTTAATGAGTTTATTTGTACCTGTTATGAGCACACAATAGATATAACAGTAAGAATCTCCACTTACATAGGAAGTTTGAGGTCACTCAGCAGAAGTGGCTCAGTGGAAAAGAATCCACCTGCCAATGCAGGAGACATAGTTTCTATCCCTGGGTCAGGAAGATTCCCCTGGAGAAGGAAATGGCAACTCACTCCAGTATTCTTGCCTGGAGAATTCCATGGACAGAGGAGCCTGGCAGACTATAGTACATGGGGCTGCAAAGAGTCAGACACGGCTGAGCACATAGCATAAGTTTTGGTGCCCTGTATGTTAATTGTCCATTATCTCTATACTGTCTTTAACCAGAATTGGTGACCATTATAGTTTCCGGTCACATACAGTGCTGAACCTTTTCTAGTCTTGCCCTCTTAAGTGTTCGATGGAAAAAAAATTAGTGAAAACAATCTTTGACACCAAAATTGAATTGCTGTAATAAGCTACCTCTAAAACTCACATCCTTCTGTCCTTTCAGTTATATGTAAACCAACAAATTTCCTTTTATTATTGAAGCCCTGTTAGTCTGATTATCTATGCCTTTTCAATTTGCATAACTGAATAAGCAATTGATCTGATAAACTGGTCTGTGGCACGTTATATATGAGAATAATGAAGAGAGCTAATGTGCCTCATCCTCCTAGGTGAAGTTGTACATTTTCAAGGAGGCCTTCTGGTGCTGGTAGTTTTTCTAGTGCCAACCAGGAACAAAGATTCCCTGCAGGGTATTTCTGAATAGATTAGCAGTACACTTTGAGCTCCCGTTGGGTATCAAACCCTGTGCGAAGATTCTGTGGTACTTCTGAAGAATATGCAAAGTCCTGATTTTACCTGATGAGAATTTAATATTAAGAAAGTTTTACGTATATGTCAGCACAAACACAAGTGTTGGAGGAGTCGGCGTGTAACACAATAGGCTATGAAGTCAAAGTCAAACATACCTGCATCTGAATCTGGCTTTAGGACTTTCCAGGTTTGGGACTGCAGAAGAATTAGAGCCTCAGTTTCCTGCATGTGCAAAGAAGCAACAGGATTATCACAAGAGATAATGCTTATTGAATGCTTCCCATATGCCAGGCATGCTCTTTATTACTGTGGATATTTTAACTCAGTTATTCCTTATAATAAACTTTAGAAGTAAACATTTCTTCCCATTGTACAGATGTTGATTGTTAGAGGATTAAATAACCTGTCCCAGGTCAAAAAATATCAAGTGAAGAGGCAAGGATTTGATCCCAGGCAGTCTGATTCCAACATCTGGTTTCTCCAGTTTTTTAAGCTCTATCTGCACTGCCTTCTGAGACTTCTATGAAGATAAATGAAATGATATATATATCTAGAAATGTGCAAAGCCATACTTTTAAATATTCTGATAACCTGATGAATTGAAACATTTGCAAAAGAGAAGACTCAACTTGAAAGTATAACTGGACTTATGACTTAGAGGAAAAAACAGTGAAAAAATTTTTTTTAAGATGAAAAGAACATTTATCTAAACTTTACTACATATCTCTGGATGTGAAATTCTTCATCCCTCTTGAAGTACTTTAATTCTATTCCAAATCAGCTTCATGTTCTGTCTTCCAGATTATATTACTAAGAGTTTTAAATGTAAAATCAGAGGTAAGTTCACTCCTTCAAAATAGTATAGCGGAAAAAACATATTTTACCATTGATTTGGCATAGAATTTAAAAAGGCAAGGATTATTATGACTTTCTTGTTTATATTCTTAATCAGCAATGTTTATTCACTCAGCAAACATTTATTTATTAAGCAAATCAACATGATGGGCTAAAATGATTGTCTAGAAATTGGTAGTTGAATTAATTATACCAATCAAGTTGATTCTCACAAGTTTGCTAAGAATTCTGGGATAAAGACATTGTCTCTCTCACAGTAGGTGGTATCCTGTGAATATGAAGTCCTTAGAGGTTCCAGAAAATAGATTTCCATTTTGACTACAGCTTACCTTATCATGAAACCAACCCCTTGCATGCCAGTGTGATCAGATGGAAAAAAGTTGTAAGAAAAACAATACTTTATGTTATCATTGAATTTCTGTATTAAGCCATCCCTGAAACTCCATTCACCAGTCCTTTCAACTCTATGTGAACCAATAAATTTCTTTTTATTATTTAAGTCAGCTGAATTTGGATTTTATTTCTTGGAAACAATAGATTTTGGATTGCTATAGCTAACTTCCTAAAATTAATGTGATCTGAAGTTTTTGTCTTTGATAACCATGAGAATGCACTAGCATGGTGAGTCGCTGTTAGTACCAGGTGCCCTGGCATATATTTTAAGCTCCCTGCAGTTTATTGTTACTCAGCTACTTTGCCACAAAAGATCTGTTAGATAGCTGATTTGCCAACATTTTTGGTTTATATATGCAGGTTTTGTGGTTTGTTTTATTTTGTTTTATTGCATTTGTTTTGTTATGTTATTTGCTGATAGGACTGCCAAAAAGGAATTCAAGTTTGGACAAATGTCTAAGTAGTTTTATAGCTTGTTGTAATGGTTCAACCAGAAATAGCACATTTGATAACAAGAGAAAGAATAATAAGAAACCGTGGACAGATGTCTTTGAAGAATTATCTTAAAATATTGCACTCTGCTATAGTTGAAATGTTCTACAAAACACGGGGTGTGTCAGGGAAAACAGTAGAGTGGGGTGAGGGGTGCTATTATGTCTCTTATTCTTCTGATTATTCAGCGTTACTCCCCCAACTGGCTTCATCCGATTCCACTAAACCTCTTGGTCTTCCTCAAAATGTCAGGCATGTTTGCAACATCTTGATTTTTGCACTGCCTCTTCCTTCTGTCTGTTAAACAGCTGAATTGATGATGCTCTTAATTTTTGTTCCTCTAGATATTCATATAATTGTCTCCCTAATCTTTAAAAAAAAACTTTATTCAAATATCTTTTCTATGAAGTTTCCCCAGCCAACCACTTAAAGCTGTAAACATTCCCCTACAAGCCAGTGATCTCTACTCTTCCATGTTTTACATTCTCTATAGCGTTTGTCACCATTAAACATACTACATGCTATATCTCTTTGTCTGCACCCACTAGAATATAACCTTCATGAAGGTAAAAGTCTTTTGTTTTGCTCACAGGTGTTCCCCCAATACCTACAAGAATCCCTGACACTTAGTAGCTTTTAAGTACAAGTTTGCTAAATGTAAAAATCTGATCTTGTTTTAAAACTGAGTCATTTTGTATTCCTAGGTGTCAAGCTCGAATAAAGTCTCTAAGAAAAGTAAAAATTAAGAATATAGATGTATTTATATGTGAAAAAAAAATAAGACTGAGAGGGGCTGCAATCGAAGTATAAGACACTAGACCAAGGAAACATGCCTAGAAATTTGAAAAAACAAGTATACATTATGTGGCATGGGTAGGAATCAAGACTTTCTACAGTAGAATGTAACATATTGTGAGAAAGTGTCTGAAAAGTGTAACTGGTTTGTGAATAAACCAGATTTAAAAAATTTGCATCTACTTCAAACCTTTTCCGTGGTGACCCAGGAGCCCTCAAGGAGAAAATATTGCACAACAACTACTACGTGGAGAGGGCAGAGAAAAAGTGACATTTGGATTAACCCCACTCTTGAAAACAAAATCATAGGACAAGATTCAAAGGGAAGTTTCCAATTCTTGTTTTCAGAAAGGAATCAAGAAGCCACCACCAAGGGAGTAAGTCTGTAAGAACTTTGTAAATGTCTATAACCTTCATCACTTTCCCACGTTTGTTATTTTTATCTCTTAAACAGTTTCCCCAGCGGAATTAACAGTAAAATACTTAAAACAAAAGCAGTCTTTGTGATTCTGTCAAAGGTAAGTAAATAAAGGGTCAAACTGGCCAGACTTCACAAGCCTCTGCCTTCCTTCTGGGTAGATAGCAAAACCCCAAAAGATACAGAGGGCAACAGCAGTTATTGAAAAGAGAGGAAAATGGACAAAGAGGAATCTTGCCACCTTGCAACAATTAAGAAAAGAAGAGCCGGTATGAGATGGGTTCTGGGGAGGTGCTGTAGAAACCTTTGGGATTCTCGGCATTTAAAATTTTATCGCCTCTAAAAGATAAAGAGTTTATAAATAAATAGATTCAAAAAACATTTTATGATATATTCCTGGTGTAACTAATTTATAAATGAGCAATTTAAGTAAATGAGGACTGTTTGGGATTCTTTTTGGAGTGTGATGTTTTGCCAAACATCTCCAAAAGCCTCAAATATACCTTGATGAGTATCAGAGGCCAAGTCGTAGACTGGCAAGATGATTAACTGGTTTGACTGAGTGTGACACATATGACCTTCCATGATTATGTTGAATAACTGTTTTTAAATGAATATGCCTATGGAAATCTAGGCTAGGAGATCCCTTGGTAGAAGGAAGTATTTTTAAATAGGGCAAAATATCAAATGCATTTGATAATGAAGTAAAATTTTGCATCTTGTCTCTGAAAATGTCCAGAAAAATAGCCACATCAAAATGTCTACAAATGTCATCACTACCTCTTGCCAAGTTTACTGTATGCATAAATAATGATGTATCTCTATGCAATTGATTTTAACCTATGCTCTAATATTTAATAAGTGCACAGTATTTAATTATATGATAACCTCTATTAATATTTCCATTTCTCTCTGATTAATAGGCTAATGATTCTGAGTCTCTTGATGGTACATGACTCACTTGTGCTCTGTCTCCTGGCATTTACATCTTGATAGTATACTGCAGATGACCGACAGCCTGCATTTCAAACCTCTGCTCCCATATAAGCTCCCATATAAGCTCAGTAAACAACTGTGTCTACTGACTTCTTATAGCACAGAAAACTAAGACAGCAAGAAATGAGGTGAATAAAGAAGGTCTCACTCAGACCTGTTGCTTCGTTTTGAAATAAGTCCACCATAAAATGATGAGACGTCCCGGATGGCTGGCTAGACACATTCCTTGAATGATGAGACAGGTCTCCAACAATAGGGAAGTGTTCTATCAATCCCTGAGTGCTGTAACAATATACACATGCAAACATTCCGTCCCCACAGAGAATTTCTGGTAAAATAATTTGGCTGACTCTCCAAGTTCAAACAACTGCAGATGCATTCCAATGTGTCATTTTCAATAAAGACAGGTGGCCTGCTGATTCTTCATACCGGAACTCTGCTCTGTGCTGTGAAAGCAATGTAAGCTGCAGTTTAGCCGTACATGCATATAAAGAATTTGTGACATAAATCGGAGCATCTTCAACTAGTTTTATATCGAGCATTCTTTTTCTGCACCCTTCATAGAGTTACAGAGTAACTCTTATAGAGTATTCTTAAAGAGTAACACTTTTATTCCAGGGAGTATTAAATTTTCAGTCAGCTACCTTCATGAATGTTGCAAATGTTCTCACTAGCAACAAAATTAAGCAGGCAGCATTAATTCACAGATAAACTATGCTGTGTTCACATTCCAAACCTAAATGATTCACTGTATTCTTTTCATGTTTGCCTTTTCATGTGGTACCACTTAAAAACCCATCTTCATGTTCTTATTATAACTACTTTATGCTTTTTGGAGAAAGCTTCTAGAAAACCAAGCAGGTATAGTCAAAAAGCAAAGGCAAATTGTGTGAGAAGCATGCAGAATAGATGTTTCTGAAGCTATGATGCCCCTCTTCTGGTTATTCATCAAACTATTGGCGCCAAGTTTCTCTTTTGGGTGGTAAATTTTGCATTAACCTTGCCAGCGAATAAAGATTACTAGCTGCACAACACAAAACAGATTATAATTTTGACCCCTTGTCTTGATAAAGTGTTTATTGCTAGACTAAAAGAAATAATACTGCCTTAGAGAGGCTCTGGTTCTAGGATCGATCTCTTGAGGTAAAAAATTATTTGTAAGCCTAATGTGTATGATAGAAGATGACCAGCATACAAATCATCTGTTTTTTAAATCATAAATATTTCTTCCAATTTTAAAGCCAAAGCATTGTCCTCAGGTTCTTTACACCTTTGTGAGTTCCTAAACCTGCCCATATATACACTCAAGTTCTCTTTCCTATACTCATGCCATGCCATGCTAAGCTGCTTCAGTCATGTCGATTCTTTGTGATCCTGTGGATGGTAGCCCACCAGTCTCCTCTGTCCGTGGGATTTTTCAGTCAACAATGCTGGAGTGGGTTGCCATGTCCTCCAAGAGAATCCCCTTTCCTGACCCAGAGATCAAAACCCACGTCTCCTGTGTCTCCTGTATTGCAGGTGGATTCTTTACCATTGAGTCACCAGGGAAGCCCTTCCTATACTCAAGCCCTTAGGAAACACCTGAGGGTCCTTACACGATCTTACCATGAACTCTCAGCATAAGTTTGGGGACTATGATGAAGAAATTCTACTTGCAATATGCAGTTTACATAAATAGCTTATTGAGAGGTCTTAATTGATATGAATATATTTTTTCTCAATATTGCTATTAGTCATGCTGTATTAAATTTCAGTGCTTCAACTCCTAATGAGAATAAGACAGTCCTCAAATCTCTGGATGCTTTTGACAATTAAAACATGGTTCAAGTTGGTTTAAAACTTCAGTCACGTAACTCTGTAGAGCTTCATAGAATTCTTCCTCTCCCAACAGTGGCTGAGCTTCTGGGCATGAGGACTGTGAGTGGAGCTAGAAGCATCCATTTCACTTTACACACCTGCCTTCTGCTTCCATTCTGGATGTTGGGTTAGGGAAGAGAGATGAGAGGAAGAGGGCAAACATCTTGTTTAAACAGGGCAATAGTGTTGCTGTTTCTTTGGCCTACACTGACTGGCAATGCCTTCTGTATCATCACTGTTTGAATGTGGACCTTCATGGGCTGCAGATGTGCTCTTTGGGTGGCCCAGTGACCACCCAAACTCAACTCTTCAACTCCTAAATAAGAGTATATGTGCTGTCTACATCCAATATGGGGGTGACCTAACTTAGGTGAGGGACCAGCAATACCGCTTTAGTTCAGTTAATGTTCCATGGCTTCAGACTCAAAGGGAATTCAAATATCAGTACCCTTGTTAACCAGAGATTGGTAGTTCTGGCTGAACTGGAACAACAAGTTATCTAGCATCTTTCCTTTTTAGCTTTGACTCTGATGTAAAAATCAGATTGAATACCCTATAATATTTAAATTTAAAAACTGCATGAGACACTATATAATTGACTAGGGTAAATGACAGTTCCACAATTTAGTATCTGTACAACCTTAACTAAATCACAACATCTCTGAGCCTAGGTTTCTTCAAATGTAAATTGGATAATGATAGTCCCTCCTACATAAGCTTACTTATATGGATATTGACAGGTTAACTATAGGCACAAAAGTTATTTTTTGAAATCCAGTTATCTGTTTATGCATTAAGGTTAAAATTGCAGAAATATTTTAAAAAAAGCATAAAATTTTTATTTCTGAAATTATTTCACCCCTAGATATTTTACACCAAAGCTATTCATTTCTCTCTGAATGCTTTCCAAATAGATTTTATAATACTTGTCATTTCTTGGGAGAAACTGTAATTTTGAAGATTATGTAAGCATATCAGCATTTTCTAGAGCAGTGAGTCTCAATTTTTAGCTAAGAATTACTCATATATATGTTCAAATGCATCAATCTAGGTGCACCTTCAGATATTCTGTTTTAATAGAACTACAGTGGACCATGGATCTGTGTTTTGACAAACAGCCATTGCTTCCTAAGAAATTTGAAGTAGGTGATCCCCAGACTACACTCAGAGAAACATTGTTTTAAGACAAATGCCAAACTCTCACCAATGGATTCCTGTGAATGTTTGCAGCTATGTATGTCTTATAAGGAGTGCCTTGCACAATAGAAAAGAAAAACCACAGGATTGACTTGTATGACATTAAAGTGTGCCTTGATAATTGACTCTGTAGTTATAGAAATTATATTTTCAAGTAATTACAGCACTGTATACTTATGCACAGGCAACTGTATTACAAAAGCAGAGTTTCTTAGAGTTATAGAGGAGAAAATTGACCTTAAAAGCAACGAGGCCCTGAACTATAACTATATCTAAGGGAAAAATCACAAATCCCTATTTTTGTTGTCTAAATAATGGACACTTAATAAAAGAAGTAATCTGTAAAAGCAAATTAATTTTTCCTAAGCATACTTTCTTAGAAAAAAGTATTACATTTTATCTCTATGCTAAATACAATGGCATATGCAAAATCATATGCTAGCAGGTGCTATGCTGATTATTTGCCTGGAAAGTTTTAGATCCTTGATTTAAATTTATGAATTTTCTTTTCCTCTGTCTCTGTCCCTCTCTGATTCAAAACATTTCCCTTAAACAAGAAAATCATCTGGGAAATCTAGCATTTTGATACAAACAATATTTTTTTTCTTTTTATCTATCTTCATCTTCCCCCTAACCCTCATCCCCAGTGGCACTATTCTTCAACAGGTACAATGAATGAAATATCCCTGCTTTCAAATAAAAAATGCACTGAAATGGTAATTCAGTGAAATTCAGTGAAATGGCCATTCAGTGATCACCAGTGATCATAATATTGACTTTAAAATATATATATATAATGGATTATATAACCATTTTGTATACAACAAGGCAATGATGCTATAAAAGTGTAGGTCTTTTGTTATGAGGTAAACTTCTGTATATGCAGGTAATATTCAGGAGAGACAGCTCTATCATCTCGACTTCTATGTGGAGAACAGATTTCTCTGTGGGGACAAAATTTGTTGGAGGACTCTTTGTGCTTATCCTGATGTCTGTAGCAGTTCATGATTTTGCAACTGGGTTTGTACTCATTTAAAATTATTTTGTGTCTAAACCAGAAAAATTGTGTTGTCTACATTCAGTATGATTTCCCATAATACTTCAGATCATTAATAGAAGCATTACATATAAGACAAATTTGTTCTTGTGTCTCTTCATGTACAAAGCATAACTTTGTCCTTCCAAGAGATCAAATAGCATGTGTGAACCTTATGTTATTCTGCCCTTTCTCAATATTTAAAAACCGATGCCTATCTCTTCAAGAGCATAAGTGTTTTTCTAAGTTAAAAAACTCTCAGTTAAGACTTGGCACATATAAACTCTATTGAATTTTTCAAATACATATTGGGTTAATAAAGGATAAACCATGGAAGGCTAATTTTTATAAATATCGAAGGCTTCTTTGATCCTGATAACCTACAAATGTTCAGCATGAGTAAGTTTTCATGGTCAGCAGGCAGTGATTTTGATATTTAACTTAAGCTCTAGCTCGATGTGGTTTATTTCACTTATATGATGATATAATGGCAGGGAAAAATTGAAAACAGCGCAAGGGTACAAGACATGACTTAGAAGGCACTTTCCGTTAGGCTGAGGATCTGCATCATTTACTAGTCATTCCAAGGCTTGTCTTTATATGCAAATTTATTTGAAGTAAAACAAAAACTGAGAGAACAATTTTTCACTTTATTTTATCTACTTCCCTTGCCTGCTTTTTTTTTTTTTTTAATCTGGGTTTCCTTTTTCCATCACTCTAAATGTTCCGACTCTGAACAGAGACTATGTCTTTCCATCATTCTAATAATGATTAAATAAGACAAGTGAAGATCTGCCTATATATATATACATATATATATATATATGTATACTGAAAATAGCTGTCTTATCTTTCATTATTTAAGTAATAATAAATAGCAACCTTCAATAAGTGCCTTATAAACTCAAAATTCCTCAATTTTCCCTGAGTCAGAATAAATCCTATCTCCAATTTGTAGTAGTCAATAGCCTTTAGGCTCAAATGGAAAGACAGAAGTGTGTCTATAGAGTTTATGTAACATATATATGGAACTTACTCTATTCTATTTGGATACCTTTAGAAATCAGGATAATCCCTTTGGGAGGGGTCATGGGCTGGAAGGGAACATGAGGGTCTTCTGGGTGCTGATCTTTTAGTTTTACTTGATCTTTCTGTTACTTACATGGCAGTATTCAATTTGTGAAATTTGTTAAATTGTACATTTATGATGTATACACTTTCTGTGGGGCTTCCCTCATGGCTCAGTGGGAAAGAATCCACCTGCAATGCAGGAGACACTGGTTCAATTCCTGGGTCAGGAAGATCCCCTGGAGAAAGAAATGGCTACCCACCCCAGTATTATTCCCTGTGAAATCCCATGGACAGAAGAGCCTGGTGGGCTACATTCCATGGAGTTGCAAAAGAGTCAGATACAACTTAGCACCCAAACAACAATAACATGCTTAAAAATAAATAAATAAATATATATATATATATATATACATAACCCAGAATTTCTTACTGTTAGTACCGCTGACATTTTGGACCTCATAATTTTTGTTCTTTTGGGTTGTCCTGTGTATTGTAGAATGTTTACAACTATTTCTGACCTCTACTTAGTAGAGGCCAGTAGTATGCCCCTTCCCCAGTTGTGACTATCAAAAATGTCTCCACATTTGCCAAGTCTCCTGGAAAACAAAATCTAAAGAATATGTAATAAAACCTGTCACTGCAAAAGACTATGAGTCAGATGTCTAGAAGAAATAATTCCTTAACATATGGTTATTATAACATAGCAATGAGTTACATTATCAGACTTGAAGTAACTTATATAGGTTGACTTTACTTGCAATTCATGATGTCTTCAAAATCATTAAAGTTTATTACAGTTTCGATACACCATCTTTCCCACTGTTTAATGTTCATGAGTAGCTTCTATAAATCAAATACAGCCAATTCAGAAATGCTTTTGACAACTGATTGATTGATTAATCTCAGTTTTGAGCAGAATAATTGGCAAGAAAAGTGAACCCATTATAGGACTACATTATTTATAGAAACAAGAGGGCTCAAAATTACCTGCAAGACAAATATATGAGGGTATTCTCTATTCTGATAACAAAACGTTCCTTTACAGATGACTGTTAAGGCAGACAAGGAAGTAATTGAAAAGAATGAAAGTTGCCAAATATCTAGGTATGAAGAATTACTAATACAAGTTCAAATTGTTCACAAGTGTTAAAATTACTAGTGACTAGATTATTATAGAGAGAGGCCAAACAAGAAAGTCTGAGATAAAGTGCTGTGGATAAAGACTCAAATAACAAGTGTTTTTTTAAAAAAAAAGAGCATTAAAATTCTAAGCAAACACTTCAAAATGCTGCAGCACCAAACTCACAAACACCACCAAATCTTGAAAACTCTTTTTATTAGGACAAAATTCTTTTGGTTTAAAGGGCATCAAATATGTTTTCCTTTTCTTTTATTTTATTTGCTACATGTATTTTTTTCTTTAAAAGACAATTTATGGCTTGAGAAGAAAAATAATGCCATCTGAATTCAAAGTTTTACCAAGAACTGTTTATCAGCGTTTCATTCTGTGCACTCAGAGCATAAATGCCTTCTTTTTTTCCTGAAGCCAGATTCAGATCACTTACTTGAGCTGGGCCTGGGGGAGAAACACAGCGTGTATGATGAGCTGATTAATTACCAGAAATCGAATGCCTTGCAGTCAGGAACTCTGCGCTTGAAAGCAAGCATGAGGACTAGAGGAATGGTGAGATCCACATGCATGCATGGACAGACAAGAACACACCTCAGGGATTAAGTTTCACTGTGGCCTGAAACAAAGGATTTAAGAATAATTGTTTATCCTTGGCAGGGTGACCTACAGGCTTTCAGCATACAACTTTTAAAGTTGAAGACTCCCCATTAAATCAATCTCAAAATTTTGTCATCTGAAGAAGAAAAAAAAATCTATCTGATTCTCTCATTGTTTTTCCACCCCTTTTCATACTCCATGAAACTTAGGTAGTAATTCATAATTAAAGGTTAGGATATGCCTTATTTCAAGCCTTGTATGCATAAATAGAATCTTTGCAGCTGTCTCTTAGAGCTCCTCATTTGAAGAGAAGTGTGTGCCTACCAGGGAGATATAAACAAAGACAGAATAATATGAAATGTTGGGGACAGTAAACTGCCAACCTCTGAAAACTTGAAAGCCATTGATAATCATAGATTGGCAAGATCAGCCTGCTGGCAAACTTTTCTTGTCTTCAAAGCTCACAGAAATATGCAGCTTATTCCCTGACTTCACTGTGTAGCTTAGTTTCTTTTCCATGCCTAATACCCATAAAACCCCCATTAAAATTGCAGATCCATTTGTATAAGAAGGGTAAGGTCAAATGGTCCAGTACTGAATTCTCACACAGGAGAATATGCCTATTTTTAGTTGCTGGAGTCATTTTAACATTTTTGTTGTGAAAATCATTTGTTTCCCAAGAAATTGCTTATGCAATAAGCCTTCTGCCCCCGGAGAAGCACCCAGAGATCTAGAGCTGCAGTACAGCTGTGTAGCTTCACCTGGAGGCTCATTTCTCAGAAAGTTGTATCACCAGATATTGTAAATTCCAGCTTCATTACTCCAAGTCACTGAAATACCTGAGACTTTCTCTTAAATGGGTTGGTTTTTTCTTTCAATCAAAACTATTAACTCAGAAGAGCATTAAGCCAAACTTTTTGAAATCATTCAAGTTTTTCTGTCTAGAAAACAGGTGGATTGTGAGCTTTGAAAATAAAATATAAAATTATTCCTTAGTATTGACTTTGTTCTCAGCTTGCCTTTGAAAAGTCATTTGGCACTAAACCAGTGGAGAAAATGACAGGAGAGTTCCTCAAATTTGGGGGAAGGGAAATAAGTCAAATCTGTACTATAAATATTTTAAGATTAACTGACGGTATAAGTGGGATCCACGTTTGAAAGGTACACGCAAGAGAAAACCAACATCAATAGGAGAAAATATGTGATGGGAATGTTTTAAGATGTGCGTGGCATTTGTTAACTCTTGTTATCCTATGGGTGTTCTGTTTGGGAGTGATCATCTTCTCCTGACCCACCAGTCTAGCATCCTCTGTCACAGAAGGCCTGGGGGGCAGAGGAGGGCACTTCAGTCTGGAAGTTAAGACTCCAGTCGCCCTTGTTTGGAAGGATGTTTACTAAGAACCCAACTGCCATCTTAGCTGGTGATCCTTTTGTTGCTAATTAGAGAATTGTTCATCTTTCCAAGGCATAAACTTCAAGACTGAAAACATTTGCAAGTATGTGACTTGCAGAGGAACTCAACACATATAACCTAGTTTGACTAGAAAACACAAGGGAAACAAATCTAGAAAATAACCGTTAAAATAACAGTGACTGGACTTCATCCCATGGGATGAAAAATGAACAAACCAAAACAAACAAAACTGTTTTAAAAAATGAAATTTGTTTTCATTACTCTTATACTTTTTTCCTTCTGCCAGTTTTTTTTTTTTTTTAAGTACCAATTTCAGGCTTGCTTTGTTGCTTGACTATCCTATAGGGCTTCCCTGGTGGCTCAGAGGGTAAAGCATCTGCCTGCAAAGCAGGAGACCTGGGTTCGATCCCTGGGTCAGGAAGATCCCATGGAGAAGGAAATGGCAACCCACTCCAGTACTCTTGCCTGGAAAATAGCTTTCAGGCTTGCTTTGTTGCTTGACTATCCTATTCTACCTTTCATTCCCCGGTGGTTCACCGAGTCTTTCCTCTATTTGCTGGGGGAATATACTTATGAAAAAGCCAATCATTTCCTGGCCCTAAGTAGCTCATACCTGTACTCTCAATGTCTAACTTTCTATTCCTATTCGTTAAACAACCCCACTGTCATTTTCCCTGTTTATCTTGTCCCTATGTTTCTTTTACTTTTTTTTCAATTATCTGCAATGTATTTTAAGGATCTTAAATATTTATGGAGTTCCATATATTTATCTGTGGTGTTGCAATTTGTTAATAAGTTGGAGGGTATTTGTTGACTATTGTGCAAGAAAAAGATTTAGAAAATTATTTTCAAAACTACTTTTCTCTTTGGACAAGTGGTAATCACTTAGGGATGATATATTTAATTCTGGACTTCTTTGATATTTTGGAGAAGTTTAAGGCTCAAGAAGTATAAGACCTACAAAATTAAATTTGAGTTCAAAATGTATTGTAGACTTCCCCTGCTTTTGGCAGAAATTTTACCCCTCTAATTATGTTTACCTTAGGCTAATATTAAAATTGGTTTGCATTCCTTGACATAAAAACTGCCTCCAGGAGAGGGCACAGAAAGAGGGACTTGACCCAGAAAGATGCAGACAAGGGAGAAGTCTGCCCAGGAGTGCAGATTTAACCTAGATAGTACAGAAAGTGGATAAGCCACAAACATATAACCAAGAGGCACTTGTCTCTAAAAAGTGAACTAGAAACCTTTATTAAACTTTTCTTTTTTGGTATTGTTTTTCTATTTTTATATTCTTTATCCTGTTTGGATAAAAATCACACACAAACTATTTCTTAGTCCACTTTTTTAATGTTAACTTTTCTTTTAGCTCTTTAGATGAAAATATTGTAATATTTGGTAATCCAAAACAAATTACTCACAGGCTTTACTTTGGCAAGAATTTTAGTTATGCTTTCTCTCTCTTTTTTCTTTTTGCCCTATATAAATGCATTTAAATATAACTTGGATGACATCTCTTCTTCTTCCATCATCATTAACACTCTCTAGGAAATAATAGCAAGTGTAATTAAACCATGCTTTTCTCCAGTGAGCTCCAAAGGATATATAGTCATTATCTCAGGTGTCGACTTACTATCTCTGTGAAGTAGGCAGGAGATAGGTATTACTATTCTCATTTCACAGATGGGAAATATGTGTCATTGAAAGATTAAATGAATTGTCCAAGGTCATACAGTGTTCCTCTTTTAGAACCTACTGTTTAGAGAAATGGCCATGTTGTATTTTATTAGCAATAGATGTTATTACTAATGACTATGATCAACATAAAGGCTTTCATTAAAGTCTTCCAAGTATAAAGGAATAAACTGTTAGATCAAAAGATACACATTAAAAGAAAATATATTCTTCCTAGAGTTTAAGAGAGACACTTAAGTCCTTTAATAGTGCAACTTTTATTAGGCTCCTATTATGTGCCATTTACTCACCTTCCACTGGGGATATTACTGTGAAGACTCGGTCCTTGTTTTAAGGAACTTAAGATGTATTGAATAGAACTGGTGTCTTTAAAAGATGCTTATATTTATTTGTAAGGAAGTATATCAGGCTGTGTGATTATATACTAAAATGCTATTTTGGCCTTGAGTTTCTTGGTATATATTTTAAAACTTTCTGGTTTTCCCCTTACTTACCAAGTCATATGGCTCATGGGTCATTGAATTTATCTCTAAATCCTTTCTACAGGGGTCACTTTTAATACTCTACAATATTATATTAAGTGAGAACTAAATGGCAAGTGCTCAATTATATACTGTTAAAAAAGATTTTAGAATCCTTATGTTAGTATCTATAGGACTTTTATTATAGTAGACAAATGAACTTTAGTGTTCAGACTCTTCTCACATCTGAGTTGGAGATGTTTCACATGTTTCGGTTAGACTGTTCATGTCTCAACATCCAGATTACAGGTTGAATGTCTTCTCAACAAGTATGTATTTAAGGTCATATTCTAATACCTTGATCATTTATTTGGTTATTTTCACCAGTTTTCACAATGTTACTTTAAAAATCCCTCAGTGTTCTGAGATATTCTTCCTTTCCCACTTTCCATTCAATCACAGAGCAGCTTTCAGGAGTCACTTACTGTGTCCTCAGTGATGCTACAACTCACCACCTTGGAAACAATCCCTTATACTTTCTACACGGGCATGAGAATATGGCATGGGGACATCATTAGATATTTTAGGTAGTTAAGAGAATCAGCACATGCCCAGTGTCTAAACAATATTGATAGTTTTATCTAGAACCAACAAGCTTCTTTTCACTATTGCACTGACTTTTAGTCATTCAGCAGGGAGGTGAGTACTGGTTGGTAATTGTACTTCCAACCTTTGTGCTGCTCTAGTATCAGTACCGGGGCTTCCCTGGTGACTCAGTGGGAAAGAATCCACCTGTCCATGCAGTAGATGCTGGTTTGGGAAGATTCTTTGCATCGGGAAGATTCTTTGGAGAAGGAAATGGCAACCCATTGCAGTATTCTTGTCTGGGAAGAATACCGTTGTCTGGACAGATGACCTGAAAGGCCATATTCCATGGGGTCACAAAAGATTTGCACATGACTTAGCAACTAAGCAACAACTATGAGGATAATCTCTCTATGTGCATATTCCAATTTTTATGTAAAAATCCACAAATTTACACATATGTAAAAAAATAAAGATTCCTTAACATGAGTTTTATTTATTAACTAAAAGCCTTTTCTTTAAAATACAAAGTAAATTCTATTTGCATCTTTTATTTTTTTCAGCATTATTGAGGTATAATTGACAAAATTCCAGAAGTTCTGCTATTTATAGCATTAACAGACCTGGAGGTCTTTATGCTAACTATAACAATCCAGACAAAGAAATAAATACTGCCTGGTATCACTTGTATATGAAAATTTTTTTAAGGTAAAATTTAATAAATGAATACATAATCTCATTTTTTTATTTTTTGGGAGGCTTTACATTTTGTTTTATACATCATTTCATGTTTTTTTGTGTTGTTGCTCCAAGGTGGTAAAGGTTTGTGAAAATATACTCTCTTCCAAAAGGATAATACAGTTATTTTTATTATTCTATTATTATCATTATTCTATTTTCTGGACACAAAAAACAAAACATAGGCAAAAAATTTTGAAATTTCTTTGAATTTCAAAGAAATTTGAAATTTGCTTTCAAAGAAATCGAATATTTTAAGAAAAATTGTACTGGGACGACCCAGAGGGAGGGTATGGGGAGGGAGGAGGGAGGAGGGTTCAGGATGGGGAACACAGGTATACCTGTGGTGGATTCATTTCAATATTTGGCAAAACTAATACAATATTGTAAAGTTTAAAAATAAAATAAAAATTTAAAAAAAAACTAAAAAAAAAAAAAGAAAAATTGTAATGTCCATGTTGCCTGAATTCATTAATCAGTATAAATTTTTGCCCACCCAAGTCTAATCTTTTATATTTACAAAATTAACTCATATTTGTATGCACTCTCCAGTGACCAATAATGTCCTTTCTCCTTAATATTCAAAAATGAACTTTTCAGAACCTTGGGAACAGCATATCTTGAAGCAAGGCTTAACTATGTACCACAATTCACAGTTTCTCCTCTGACCAAAAGTGTCTTCCTTCTATATTGTAAACACAAACTATTTATTTATATTAATATAGAACAATTATGTGAACTGCTTCCTTTCTTCGGGTGATGGGGTGGGTGGGTGAGAACATACCTAAACTAGGGGAACCCAAACAATCTTCCTTTACTGAGCATATAAGGTAATTAATTTGAAATATATATCTTAGAGAGAACAGAGATTAGAAGAGAATCTGTGATTGTGTTTACTACAATTTACTAGCATCTATCTTTATGTTTTTTTTAAATTATTTTATCCTCTTTAAGAATTTATTCTCCAAAGAAGCACAGATCATCAACATTTCTAACAATAGTTGAGAAATAAATGTTAAGAGAACTGTTCTTGTCTTTTGTTTTGGCAGTGCTGCTCTTGTTGCCTACTGTTGTTCTACTTAACTATGCATATGTGGTGGAAACAAAATGAAGTATGCTCTTTTAGCTGTGGATGCACCTTTAAAAGTTCAGATCTATAGGACTTGTCATTTTTTTGTGGTTCTAATTGAAATGGTAGCATTGAAGGATGAACTCTTCTTTTCATGCTTTCTTTTTTTCACATACTTTCTAGCACTAGTTAACAGAGCAAAGAAGTACAAACTCACAAATCTTACTCATTGAGTAAGCTGTATCAAATATTTATTAAAGTTCTACCATGTACCTTCATTGTTGCATAGATTGGGGATACAACGGGAAGTGAGGATTCTTGAGGTTATAGAGTGTCTATTTGAGTGGGACCAGGGAAGTGAGAAGGAAAACAAAATTATTTCAGCTATGTTGTAGAGAAAACAGATGGTAAGACTGGGATAGAAAGTGACCAGGTAATGGGTAGGGGAATCCTAAGGAAGGAGTAATAGGGAAGGTTACTTTGAAGAGATAATACTGACTGACATCTAAATAATGAGAAAGAGTTAGAAGGCCAAGATCTAGGAAAAGTGTGTTCCTGACATAGGGAACCACAAGTACAAAGGCTTAGAAGTAATAACAAGCTTAACAAGTATGAGGAAAAGAGAGATAGTAAGAAAATTGAACAAGTGCAAGACAAGGAGGGAATGATGCCAAAGAGTCAGTTGGAGGTTAGATTAGGACGGTCTTAAAAACCATGGTCTTGGGCTTCCCTGGTGGTCAGACAGTAAAGAATCTGCCTGCAATACAGGAGATCTGGGTTCCATCTTTGGGTTGGGAAGATACCCTGGAGAAGGAAATGGCAACCAACTCCAGTATTCTTGCCTGGAGAATCCCATGCCAGAGGAGCCTGGTGGGCTGCTGTTTATGGAGTTGCAAATAGTAGAACGGGACTGAGCAACTACACTTCCTAACTGAAGACCATGGTAAGAAAATTGGATTTTATTCTAACAAAGAACCGAAAGCCTTTGTATGCTTTTAAGCAAAGAAGAGCTTTGTTAGGTTTTATGTATTTTAACCATGCATTTGTTGATGAGTGGAAATGGACCTTAGGAAAATGAAACTATATGGGAAATCACAAAGCTACTACAATAGTCCAGATAAAGCATGATATAAACTTGAACTTGAGTGGTAAACAGTGAAAATCAGGAGAAGTAGTATAGTTCAGGAAATGCTTTGAAATTGATTTGAGATTGAGCCAAAGCACTTGCTGATGTATGTGTAAGGAATGAGGAATCACAAACAGCTCCTGAGATTTGGATCTGAGCAACTGGTAAACAAAAGTCCAATTAACTGACAATGAAAACAACTGGAAAAGATAGGGGCAGCAAGATAGGAAAATTAACAGCTCTGCCTCCTGACACAGGATGCCTTTTGATATCTAAAGATGATATAGACATGAATTCTAGTCACTGCTTGATTACTTCCAGGGATAAAAGTTTCACTACTTTCAAATTAGCCTTAAGCACATTTCATCTAATCACAATTCCTACAATATTTTTATCATGAAACTACTCATTTTATAACCTTTCTACAGATGAGAAAATTAAGATTTATAGATGTTACATAATTTATGCAAAAATCACAACATTAATGCACTGAGAATTCACATTCAAATTGACTGGCCTCAGAGCCCAAGCTCTGAAATACTCTGCATCATAAAAAAAGCCCCTGATAAATAAAAAGTTTTTCCAGTCAGCATTCCAAGGCAAAAAGCAATTCCCAAATTCCTAGGCAATGGATATGAATTCAGATTTGGTCTTAAGGATGAAGACAGAATCCAGAAAGTTGATCCAGTATCCAAGGTGGACTAGAAGCAAAGTGCCATTGGCTCCCTCCGATGCCACTAGACTAAAGAACATAAATTTCCTTTCTCTGGGAAGGAGATTGTTCCAAGAACTAAAGATAGAACTTAACTTACCAGTTGGCTGTTAAGTGATTCCAGATACATAGATTGAAAAGATGCTGGTTCAGAAATTATTCAGTCAGTTTGAAGGAAATTTAACCTTTTATTCTAGGCATTATTGATTGGACAGAATATGAGGAAATTGCCCAAACAGTTGCTTCTATCATGCTCTAACCAGGTAGGATATTAAGAATGACAGAGATCCAGTGGATTATTCTCAAAGTTCTAAGCTGCTAAGGTGGAAGGAAGCAAAGTTTAATATTTTTGTACTGGAAGTTGTCTGGTCAACACTTTCTCTTCAAAGTCTCTTCAGAAAGATAATTAGGTACTGATAATTGTAGATCAGGCAAGACAAAGCAATGGAATTTGGAAGACAAAAAATCATTTTAGGCTTAATAAGTAAGACCACAAGACAATTTTTAATATTTGGAAGGAGAATAATATAAACAATCTCATTAAAATGGTTAAGGTTTTAGTCACATTTCTTAACTGAAGAGACTGAAAATTTAGAATTTGGACCATATGCTGTAATTTGTAATTATAGGTCAATGAATTAATTATTTTTTTAATATAGAAGCTAATTAGTTAATTCATTCAACAGGTATTGTGGAAGTGTTTACTAGGCTTCAGAGTGCTGGTTTTTGGATATTTGGGGACAAGTTCTTTGCCCTCTTGGAATTCAGTTTGATAGGCAAGTAAAAGAACAAATAACATGTGTAATTGCAAATTCTGTAAGTGGAAGGAAGAAAAAACTAAAACAAAAAAAATAAAACTCAAAGGGAGAGAATAACAAGGAAGAACTTGACTGGGTAATGTAAAAAGATTTCTCTGTGAAGGCAAAATTAGACTAAAATCTGAAAAATAAGGACTCAGTCAAATGAAAAGTTTAGGGGAGAGGAAAGAAACATAGACTATTAGTCCAGCCCATGCAAGGACTAAGGACATGGGGAGTTCAGGAAATTGAAAATAATGGTTCTGACTAGAAAGAAACAATAGGTGGGATGTGATGAATTTAAAAATAGGAGCCAGGTCATGAAATGTCAAATAAATGGGGGAAAAGTGGAAACAATGACAGCTTTTGTTTTCTTGGGCTCCACTTCAGATAGTGACTGCAGCCACAAAATCAAAAGATACTCATACCTTGAAAGACAAGCTATGACAAACCTAAACAGTGTATTGAAAAGCAGAAAGATCACTTTGCTGTCAAAGGACTGTACTAGTCAAAACTATGTTTTTCCAATAATCATGTATGGATGTGAGAGTTGGACCATAAAGAAGATGGAGCACTGAATAACTGACACTTCCAAACTGTGGTGCTGGACAAGACTGGACTGCAAGGAGATCAAACATATCAATCCTAAAGGAAATCATCCCTGAATATTCACTGGAAAGACTGGTACTGAACCTGAAGCTCCAGTACTTTGGCCACCTGATGTGAAAAGCCAATTCTTTGGAAAAGACCCTGATGCTGGAAAAGACTGAAGGCAGGAGAAGAAGGGGATGACAGAGGATGAGATGGCTGGATGACATTACCAACTCAATGGACATGAGTTTGAGCAAACTCCAGCAGATAGTGAAGGACAGGGAAGTCCAGCGTGCTGCAGTTCATGGGGTCTCAATGAGTCAGACATGACTTAGCAACTGAACAACTTGAAAGGTCTTATTGAGATATGTGGGCCTTTTAATTTCTTGCTTCCAAATGCAAGAGAAACCAGGAATGTGGCACAATTTGGTAGAGGTTCTTCAAAGATCACTCTGGTTGTTAATGTTAGTAATAGATTAAAAGAGCAAGAATACAAGCAGAAAGATATACTATTAAGCCATATTTCAAATGAGGAATAGTGATGGCTAGCCTGGGTGGGATGGTGGCAGTAGAAATGGAAAGAGAAGCTATAAATTAGACTTTCATTTTGAAGGTAAAATAAACAGAGCTTAGTAAGATATCACAACGACAGAGAAAATTATGGTAAAAGGAACAATTTCCAGGTTTGAATCCATCAGTAGACAGAATTAGTATAAAGGAAAGCAGAACCGTTTTTATGCTTGCATTGTAATTCAATTATTTTTATTTAAGTTTTTATTGATTTGCCCAGTAAACTGAACAAATATTTCTATTTTTCACTGAAAGAATGAGAGACTTTTTTCTTGGTGAACTCACATAAAGATAGCAGTCAAGTCTTAGTCTTGGAGACTTTCTCTTTTGTCCTCAGGAAGTATTGAGAGTTCTCTTCCCATTCCTCTAGCCCAGGCCCATAGAACATGACTACCCACCAGGGAAGATTCTAGGGAGTCCAGTGCATTTTCAAGTAAAAAATTCAGCATGCTTCCTTTTTATTTTTTCCTTTTGTTCCATTTATTTCTTTTAAACTTAGCAAGGCTATATGTCTTGCAAATATCCAGTTACCAAAAGAAGAAGAAAAAGAGAGTTTAGCCTAGTTATTAAGAAGATGCCAAAGAATAAGTTTCAGTTTTTGTTTAACAATTTTTATATACCTTAGGAACAGAATATATTAGAGAGAGAGAATTTTATTTTTATTTCATTGGAAATAAGAAATTGACCTTAGGTCCAAACATAGAAGAAGGCTATTAAAATATATCCCTAATCCTAGCTTTTTAGTTTAGTTTTGTTGTTATGTTTTAACTGTTCTGTTAATCTGGTCTGTCTCCCTTTCTCTCTCTCTCTTATCTCCTGTGTGTGTCTGTGTATTTCTCTGTGTGTGTGTGTGTATTTGTGTGTCTGTGTGAATCTTTACACATGCACTTAGGTTGATCACACTATGGAAATTTCTTTCCCATACCTTCTGCCAACTCAGAACTAATTCTGAATCTGCCCCTAAATGTGATTTATTATCTAAGTTTTCTGTACATATGCTTAAACAAAAATACTGAATTAAATATTTGATTTCTAGGTACCTTAGCTTTGATTGGTTGTCTTGCATAATGGAGATCAAACCAGTCAATCCTAAAGGAAATCAGTCAATGGAAGGACTGGTGCTGAAGCTGAAGCTCCACTACTTTGGCCACTTGATGCTAAGAGGTGACTCATTGGAAAAGACCCTGATGCTGGGAAAGACTGAGGGCAGGAGGAGAAGGGGGCAACAGAGGATGAGATGGCTGGATCGCATCACTGAATCAGTGAATATGAGTTTGAGCAAACTCTGGGAGATGGTAAAATACATTAAAGCCTGGCGTGCTGGGTCCATGTAGGCATAGGGAGTCAGACATGACTTAGGGACTCAACAACAACTTGTATAATGACGTCAAGGAGACTTTTACTCCTGAATATCTTGAACTGGAGTTCAGTTCAGTTCAGTTCAGTTGCTCAGTAGTGTCCAACTCTTTGTGATGCCATGAATCAAGATTGGGTTTATTAGAATGGTTTTATAGAAAGGTTAATTCAGTTTCAACCTTCTTGAACACTTATTCTAGGAATTATTTGTAAAATAGTCCATTTATGAGCAGCATATCAACACAGAAACAGCATTTATTGAGCATATTTATATACAGAACTGTAGGGGCTATGGATCATTGTGAAGGAAGCAGAGGATTTAATTCTTCTCCTTAAGAAAGTTACAGTGTAATGAAAGAAAAGTATAGGACATATTGACCTAGGAGTCTCACTTACATAATCATAACCCAAGGTGACTATATTGCACAAAATCAAAATCAGAAGGAATGAACAAGTCTAGAAAATTAAAGAATAGAAGGAGAGGACAAGATAAGTGTTCACAGCAGGGCAATAAATGTTGATCTCTTTCTGCTTGGCTAAACCCAGCTTATTGGTTCAGTGAATTTGAAATGGAAAGAACCTAATCATAGAGCATGAAGTACATCAGTGGGGCCCCTATTTTATAGCCTGGCTCTTAAGAAACATTTCTCCAAAACCTCTCTGCTGAATTAGGAATAAAACTACTTAAGATCTTCTAAGGGAAATGCAGAAATATTTTTCACCAAGTTCAGGGTATTTCTTGGTGGTTATGTGAGAAGATATTCAGGGAGTGTGTGATGGGTCGCTGGGTCATGTCTAACTCTCTGTGACTCCATGGACTATAGCCTGCCAGCCTCCTCTGTCCATGGCATTCTCCAGGAAAGAATACTGGAGTGGATTGCCATTCCCTTCTCCAGGGAATCTTCCTTGTCCAGAGATTGAACCTGGGTCTCCTGCATGGCAGGCAGATTCTCTACTATCTGAGTTACCAAGGAAGCCATTCAGTTCAGTTCACTTCAGTTCAGTCGCTCAGTCATGTCCGACATTTGGCGACCCCATGGACTGCAGCACGCCAGGCTTCCCTGTCCATCACCAGCTCCCAGAGCTTACTCAAACTCATGTCCATTGAGTCAGTGATGCCATCCAACCATCTCATCCTCTGTTATCCCCTTCTCCTCCCACCTTCAATCATTCCCAGCATCAGGGTCTTTTCCAGTGAGTCAGTTCTTTGCATCAGGTGGCCAAAGGATTGGAGTTTCAGCTTCAGCATCAGTCCTTCCAATGACTATTCAGGACTGATTTACTTTAGGATTGACTGGTTGGACTCCTTGTTGTCCAAGGGACTCTCAAGAGTCTTCTCCAATGCCACAGTTCAAAAGCATCAGTTCTTCAGCATTCAGCTTTCTTTATAGTCCAACTTTCACATCCATACGTGACTACTGGAAAAACCAAAGCTTTGACTAGACAAACCTTTGTTGGCAAAGTAATGCCTCTGCTTTTTATTATGCTGTCTAGGTTGGTCATAAGTTTTCTTCCAAGAAGCATCTTTTAATTTCATGGCCATTCATAGTATTCAATTATAAGCAGCCAAAAAAAAATTGATTTAAGAATTATCGGATCAAAAGAAAAGCATCCCCTCTCACAACTATTACCATACATTCTCAATCACAGACACACAAATGTATCCACATCCTTCAGTTTCATTTATTTCAATTCTTGGAGCTCATTTTAACCTTTTACTGTAGTTCAGTTATCTAATTTCCATATTCATTACTCAGTAAGGAGTCTGATCACATTAGATGTTATACAGCCCTCTTGAGAATGGAAAAAATAACTTTTGTGTCATGATGCCTACTTAAACTTAACTTGGAAACACTATAGGAGACACTCAATAAGCATATACTCATCTGACTGGAGGAAGGAGGAGACTAGAGCTGTATCTGGAGGCAAAACTGCATATTCATTACTTTTCCAAATTGGGATATACAGATGAATTTCTGAGTGTTTAATTGCTTAGTGAAGACTTCCTCAAGAATCCTGTGGAGTATAAATGAAAGAAAAAGAATTAAAGGACCTCTTAAGGATGTACACTTCCCTCATCAGACCCCTTTACTTTTGTCCAAGCTCTTCTATACTCAGAAGACCTTCTCTTACAACAAAGTAGAAACGCCAGGAAATGTGGGTGAATGTTAGCAGCAGGCCCCTACTCTGAATCATTTGAAAAATGCAGAAAAGCCACTTTCAAACCAGAAGCCATCTCCCATAAAGTCACTCCTGTTCATGATGTTTTGGTAAGTCTTAGGATACATTTAGTAGATTCTAATTAGTGATTTAAGAAAAAGAAATGAAATAGAGTGCTGTCCTTCATTGTTAATACAATCATATTCAATATTAACTGTGATTTTTGTTTCAGTTTTATGGGTAAGAATTATTGCATAAAGCATTCATTTATGATATACACATATATTTATTAGATCATCAAGTAAATACATATTTCTTCCTCTATGTAGAGATGTGTAGAGTTTGAAAACCCTTAGTAGGATAAAGTATTATGCTTTTGGAAATTTCTTGTGAAAAAATGAATATGTTGTTTAACCAAGAATAATAATGCCAGAACACTTCTTAAGGGAAGGAGGTTGAGGCAAGGTGCAGTATTATGGAGCTAGGGTCATTGGGACACAGCTTTGGAGATCTGAGGAGTGGATTCATAACAGAGAGGTGCAAAGATGGCAATGTTAAGCACCATTTATTCCCTGGTGGTTCAGATGGTATAGAACTTGCATGAAGATTTGATCACTCGGTTTGACCCCTGGATCAGGAAGATCCCATGGAGAAAGAAATGGCTTCTCCCTCTAGTATTTTTGCCTGGAGAATATTATGGAATGACGAGCCTGGTGGGCTACAGTTCATGGGGTTGCAAAAAATCGAACAAAACTGAGCTACTAAACACACTTGACAATTTTGTTCTGGGCCAAGCCTGAAAGGATGACATGAAGCAGACACTTTTATCTTTTTTGAATAACAGAATGTCTATAACCCTGGAAAACTATATTTTGCCTAAAACTTCTACACTTACAAATTCTACCTGCAAATACAACACAAGGACAGGTGACAATCACCACAGAGAATACTTTCCAGAAACTGAATTAGGAAAACAAATCCAAGTTATTTGAAATGACTTTTTAAAAAAATTAGTCAATACAGTATGGTACTGGCACAAAGACAGAAATATAGATCAATGGAACAAAATAGAAAGCCCAGAGATAAATCCACGCACATATGGACACCTTATCTTTGACAAAAGAGGCAAAAATATACAATGGATTAAAGACAATCTCTTTAACAAGTGGTGCTGGGAAATCTGGTCAACCACTTGTAAAAGAATGAAACTAGAACACTTTCTAACACCATACACAAAAATAAACTCAAAATGGATTAAAGATCTAAACATAAGACCAGAAACTATAAAACTCCTAGAGGAGAACATAGGCAAAACACTTTCTGACATACATCACAGCAGGATCCTCTATGACCCACCTCCCAGAATATTGGAAATAAAAGCAAAAATAAACAAATGGGACCTAATTAACCTTAAAAGCTTCTGCACATCAAAGGAAACTATTAGCAAGGTGAAAAGACAGCCTTCAGAATGGGAGAAAATAATAGCAAATGAAGCAACTGACAAACAACTAATCTCAAAAATATACAAGCAACTCCTACAGCTCAACTCCAGAAAAATAAATGACCCAATCAAAAAATGGGCCAAAGAACTAAATAGACATTGCTCCAAAGAAGACATACAGATGGCTAACAAACACATGAAAAGATGCTCAACATCACTCATTATCAGAGAAATGCAAATCAAAACCACTATGAGGTACCATTTCACACCAGTCAGAATGGCTGCGATCCAAAAGTCTACAAATAATAAATGCTGGAGAGGGTGTGGAGAAAAGGGAACCCTCTTACACTGTTGGTGGGAATGCAAACTAGTACAGCCACTATGGAGAACAGTGTGGAGATTCCTTAAAAAACTGGAAATAGAACTGCCTTATGATCCAGCAATCCCACTGCTGGGCATACACACTGAGGAAACCAGAAGGGAAAGAGACACGTGTACCCCAATGTTCATCGCAGCACTGTTTATAATAGCCAGGACGTGGAAGCAACCTAGATGTCCATCAGCAGATGAATGGATAAGAAAGCAGTGGTACATATACACAATGGAGTATTACTCAGCCCTTAAAAAGAATACATTTGAATCAGTCCTAATGAGGTGGATGAAACTGGAGCCTATTATACAGAGTGAAGTAAGCCAGAAGGAAAAACACCAATACAGTATACTAACACATATATATGGAATTTGGAAAGATGGTAACAATAACCCTGTGTACGAGACAGCAAAAGAGACAGTGTTGTATAGAACAGTCTTATGGACTCTGTGGGAGAGGGAGAGGGTGGGAAGATTTGAGAGAATGACATTGAAACATGTAAAATATCATGTATGAAATGAGATGCCAGTCCAGGTTCGATGCACGATACTGGATGCTTGGGGCTAGTGCACTGGGACAACCCAGAGGGATGGTATGGGGAGGGAGGAGGGAGGAGGGTTCAGGATGGGGAACACATGTGTACCTGTGGTGGATTCATTTTGATATTTGGCAAAACTAATACAATTATGTAAAGTTTAAAAATTAAATAAACTTAAAAAAAATTAAAAAAATTTTTTTTAATAAAAAAAATAAAAAATTAGTCAATAAATGTATTCTAAGCCAGTGATATAATGAGATATATATAATAAAAATGGAAATAATGAAGTCAATATAATCTTTTAAATGCTTATAACTTTAAAGAAATTATGGCCTAATAATCATAGGTTAGAACATAATTCCAGTTTAAATATATCATTGACATATCTTGTGTTTTATGTTATAATCTCAAGTTAAAAATTAAAATTTTGCTAAGTTTATAATTGGCATTAGAACATTCATGATAATTTAATACTTATCTTATTCGTGAGTTGGTAAAACATTGAAATATTAACCAATGGCTAGCATTTACCTGACACTAGGTAAGTGGGTGAGTGAGTGAAGTCACTCAGTTGTGTCCAATTCTTTGGGACCCCATGGACTGTAGCCTACCAGGCTCCTCCGTCCATGGGATTTTCCAGGCAAGAATACTGGAGTGGGTTGCCATTTCCTTCTCCAGATCTTCCTGACCCAGGGACTGAACCCAGGTCTCCCACATTGTAGGCAGATGCTTTACCGTCTAAGCCACCAGGGAAGTCCTAGAAGTCCTAGACACTAGATGAGGCTTGAGAAATTAAGAGAGCCTTTATTCATCAGAGATTTAAATTATATTCTAATTCCTATAAAGGATTATAAATGTGGAAAAATGAAAAAAAAAGAATTGCTGTTTAAATATTTCCATATTTCTCTCAGTCTAACAGCTTTCACTTTCTGTTTCATTTTTTTGTTTTATATAAAGTCTAGAAAATTTATTATCTTAGTAATTTAAAAAATTTGAATGAGGCTTGAAACTTCTAATCCAAATCTGAGAATATAAAGAAATATTATGGAGTTAAACAGCAAACAAGCAGGTAACTAACAAGTGGTAAGTATTATTAAAATACAGATTTTGTTCAAATTTCACGAAGTTTATGCTAGTATCCATTATTTGTTTTCATACCTTATTCAAGACTCCACATTCTATTTAATTGAGCAGCTTCAGCTGCATGCAACAAATTCTGGTAAGTTCTCTTTTCTATTTTTATTCTATTACAAATGTTTTCTGAAGTTCCTTGTTATGGCTTCTTAGATACATCCATCATTTAGATTTGGACATTTAATTTCCAAAACAAGGTATTTTGTTTAAAGTATCTTTAATATTAATTTCTCATTTTGATATTAATTTCTCATTTAAATGCTTTTTTTCTGTGTGGTTGTTTTTTTTTTTTATTCTATCTCTATTGAGGCTTTTGATGAGTAAATTGAAGATCTCTCTTGATAAATGTCACATTGCACTTGAAAATATGTGCATTAATTTCAAATTCTTTTGATTTTGATTTCTAACATAATTCCACAGTGATAAGAGACTCAGTATGATTTCAATACCTTTAGACCATGAAAATTTTGCACCTTGTTTTATGTCACTGGGTCTATTCCAAAGTCTCCTAGTTTATAGTCTATGGGAAATTGAATAGAATTTGTATCCTACTCTTGTGTGAAAATTGTATAAATTTTAATTATGTTCAATTGGTTCATAGTACTATTCAGGTCTACTATTAATATATCCTTCTACTTCTCTGTATATTCATTCTATTAATGTTTGAGAGTTTGATATTGAAACTCCAACTAAAAATCTTAGTTTATCTATTTAAAAAGTAATTGTAATATATAGTGGAACTATATGTAACTTTATTCCGTGTTTTCCAAGTCTCCTGTAAATGTGTTATCATACATTCATAATTTAAAAAAATTTTTTTTTAGATTTCTTTTCTTTCTTTGTTTCTTTCATTCTCTCTCTTCTTTCAATCAATAGTCCATCAACCATTGTAAAAACATTGCTACAGCTGGGGTCATAATACAAGTTTAAATACATAGATTGTAATCCCAAGAAACATATCTTGATTAATTGATATAGCTGGAGAGTCAAGACATACTAATAAAGGTATAAATAACAACGCAAGAGAGAACCTATAAAGCTATAAGCATGTGATAAGATAAGATCTGTAGGAGTTCAGGGGTGGTGTACCTTGACACACTGAAAATGATGAGAGGAGTTGAATCATAAGGACAGATTAAATCCCAGAGTAAAAGCACTGATAGAAGAATGCCTTAAATGTATTTAGAGACTAATGAATACATCTGGTTGACTATTGCAAAGGATTTGTAGAACAGCTATTAAAAGAAATATAGGGGGAAAAAAAGAAAATATAGGGAGTTAGGTGGAGGGAAATGCTACTATTGCATCTTAATCCTTGCACTTCTAAGAATCTAAAAGGATAGGTCTTGTATATTTGTATAAGGTCACCAAAACTGCCTTCTCCTGTTTCCTCTCCCTCCTTCACCTGATTGGATCAGGGTTAGGTGACTGATGCAGGCTGGATGAACCAGATTGTCTCTTCCAGAAATTTGGAATAGAAACATTGTGAACCTGAGTCACTTAGCCTCAGGAAGAAAAACAGCAAGATCATGGAGCAGAATAAACTGAAGACAAATACAAACTATAGTTATTATGGGGTAACAGAAGAGATATGAATGGAGCAAGAAATAGAGCCAAACACATAGAGAAATACATGTCTAAATGTGTGATCTCCAGGATTAGACCACCGTAGTCAATCCCAGCTCTTCCTCTAACAAGCATATCGATTCTTGGAAAGGTACTAAACCTTCTTGTAAAGTAGGATGCAGTAGAAATAGTAATTTCCTTAGGCTGTTGTGAGAATTAAATGAGATAATGCATAGAAAGTTCTTACAGTACCAGGATCATGATGAATAATGTGAACTATTGTTATTATTAAATTATTATGTCCTAGTACTGCCTTTATTTCTCACATGTGAGTCCTTACATTCTTAAAAGTAATTCACTGCTCAAAAGAAAAAAAAAAATAGTTTGAACTAGTTTGACCAGTCCCGTTTTCCTTGCCACCAAATACTTCCTGACCTCAGTGACTTAAAATATAAATTTGGGTCAGACAAGGAATATTTTGGATATGAGACTAAGAAATTTAAAATCAGACCACTGAAATATCCTTCCTCTAGGTCTTCCTCTCTCAGTCATCTGACTTCCCAGAATTCAAACATGTACACTGAATCTCTCACTTGCCCCAAATTTCCAGTTTTGGGAAGTGCAGTGAAATGGAGAAAACTTGGTTTAAAAAATTATAGGAAACTTTTTTGAGGATTTTCTCTTTTTAAATGCAGTTTGAATTGTGGAATTTTCTTAAGCATTTTCTATAATTTTCAAGATGCTTAGAAATAAAGAAACTTAAACTAAGAGCATACTTAGACTTTTATGTGATCGTTGACAAACCCACTCTATTCAAGAAACCCAATATAATATAAATTTTCATTTCTAAATGAATATAAGAAACTTGAGTTTTCTGAAGTGGTTTGTCAGAGGTGAGTTCCTAAGTGAGCTACAGCAATGTATTATTCTTCAAATTTTCTATTCCAGGTAAGCTTACAGATAAGATCTGAAAAGGATTTTATGATTTTTACCATGATATATATATATATAGGAGAAGGAAATGGCAACCCACTCCAGTGTTCTTGAGCTACCAGGGAAGCCCTTGATCTGAATATGATAATCCTAATATAAAGTCTTTAAATACATACTTGATTCCAAGAACAACATATGGAGAAGGGCACGGCAACCCACTCCAGTATTCTTGCCTGGAGAATTCTATGGACAGAGGAGCCTGGCAGGCTGCAGTCCACTGTGTCACAAAGGGTTGGACACAACTGAGCAACTAAACAACAGCAATAACAAGAACAACGTACTTAAAATTTATTCCACGATGTAATTAACAAAATTCTTGTTTCAAAATAACAAGTCATATAAAAAGTTTGTAATGACATTTAATTCTGTTTCTCAACCCAAGTCAAATGAGTAAATTGCTGTTAATTTTTTAAAATAGACAGTTTTAAACTTTCAATTATAAAATAAATTTAGATTTACAAAAAAGTTGCAAGGATAGTAAAGAAAGTTCCTGTAAACCATTAACCCAGCTTTCACTAATGTTCATGTCTTACATACCTATAGGACATTTTAGAAAGCTAAGAAATTAACAGTAATACAATATGGTTATCAGGGCCAGAGACTTTATTCAGACTTCATGGTTTTTCCACTAATGTCCTGGTCTATTCAAAATTCCATGTTGTACCTTGTTATCCTGTATCCTAAGCTATTCAAATCAGTGACAATTCTCAGTCTTTCATTGTTTTTCATTACTTTGACACTTCTAAAGTGTGTTTTTTCAGGGATTTTGTAGAATATCCTTTTATTTTGGTTTGTTAATGTCTTTTCTTATTGCAAAATTCAGACTTAAAGAAAGTGGGAAAGACCACTCAGGTATGACACTAGACCATTCAGGTATGACATAAATCAAATCCCTCACAACTATACAGTGGAAGTGACAAATAGATGTAAGAGATTAGATTTGATAGAGTGCCTGAAGAAGTATGGACAGAGATTTGTGATATTGTACAGTAGGCAGTGATCGAATCCACCCCCAAGAAAAAGAAATGCAAAAAGGCAAAGTGGCTGTCTGAGAAGGCCTTACAAATAGCTGAGAAAAGAAGAGAAGCAAAAGGAAAAGAGAAGAGGAAAGATATATCCATCTAAATGCAGAGTACCAAAGAATAACAAGGAGAGGTAAGAAAGCCTTACTCAGTAATCAACGCAAATAAACAGAGGAAAACAATAGAATGGGAAAGACTAGAGATCTCCTCAAAAAAATTAGAGATGTCAACAAATATTTCTTGGAAAATGGGCACAATAACGGACAGAAACAGTATGAACCTAACAAAAGCAGAAGATATTAAGAAGAGGTGGCAAGAATACACAGAATATCTATACAGAAAAGATCTTAGTGACCCAGACAACCATGATGGTGTGATCACTCACCTAGAGCCAGACATCCTGAGGCCTTAGAAAGCATCAAAACAAAGTTGGTTGAGGTGATGGAATTCCAGCTGAGCTGTTTCAAATCCTAAAAGATGATGATGTGAAAGTGCACCATGCAATATCCCAGCAAATTGGAAAACTCAGCAGAGGCCACAGGACTGGCCAGAGGTCAGATTTCATTTCAATCCCAAAGAAAGGCAATGCCAAAGAATGCTCAAACTACTGCACAATTTTACTCATCTCACACACTAGCAAAGTAATGCTCAAAATTCTCCAACCTAGGCTTCAACAGTACATGAGTGAAGAACTTCCAGATGTCCAAGCTGGATTTAGAAAAGGCAAGGAACCAGAGGTGAAATTGCCAATATCTATTCAATCATAATAAAAGCAAGAGAATTCCAGAAGAACATCTAATTCTGGTTCATTGACTATGCTACAGTCTTTGTGGGGATCATAAGAAACTTTGGAAAATTCTTAAAGAGCTGGAAATACCAGACCATCTTAACCTGCCTTCTAAGAAATCTGAGCAAGCCAAAAGCAACAGTTAGAACTGGACATGAAACAATAGATAGGTTCCAAATAAGGAAAGGAGTACATCAAAGCTGTATATTGTCATCCTGCTCATTCAACTTATGTGGAGAGTACTTCATGTGAAATGCTGGGCTGTATGAAGCACAAGCTTGAATCAAGATTTCCAGGAGAAATATCAATATCCTCAGATATGCAGATGACACCATCCTTATGGCAGAAAGTGAAGAACTAAGGAGCCTCTTGAAGAAAGTGAAAAAGGAGAGTGAAAATGCTGGCTTAAATCTTAAAATACAAAAAATGAAGATCATAGCAAGCAGTCCCATCACTTCATGGCAGACAGCTGGGGGAAAAATGGAAACAGAGACTTTATTCTTGGGGTGACTGCAGCCATGAAATTGAATGATGCTTGCTCTTTGGAAGAAAATCTATGACAAAATTCGACAGCATATGGGGCTGGTGCACTGGGACGACCCAGAGGGATGGTATGGAGAGGGAGGAGGGAGGAGGGTTCAGGATGGGGAACACATGAGAAATAAAGGAATAAAAAATTAAAAAAAAAAAGAAAGAAAAAACAGAGATGTTACTTTGCCGAAAAAGTCCATATAGTCAAAGCTATAATTTTTCAAGTAGTCATGTATGGGTGTGAGAATTGGACCATAAACAAAGCTGAGCACCAAAGAATTGATCCTGTTGAATCATGGTGTTGGACAAGATTCTTGAGAATCCTTTGGACTGCAAGGAAATCCAACCAGTCAATCCTAAAGGAAATCAATCCTGAATATTCACAGGAAGGGCTGATCTGAAGCTGAAGGTCCAATAGTTTGGTCACCTGATGTGAAGAACTGACTCATTGGAAAAGACCCTGATTCTGGGAAAGGTTGAAGGCAGGAGGAGAAGGGGACAACAGGATGAGATGGTTGGGCAGCATCACCGACTTGATGGACATGAATTTTAACAAGCTCCAGGAGCTGGTGAAGGACAGGAAAGCCTGGCATGCTGCAATCCATGGGGTCACAAAGACATGACATGACTGAGTTACTGAACTAAATGAATATCTTCATGATTAAACTGAGCTTGTGGATTCGGAAGAGGACATCACAGATGTGATGTATCCTTTCCATTACAATGTGTCAGAATATGCATGTCAGCATGACTTATTCCTGGTGATGTTAATCTTAGTCACTGTATTACATTAGTGTCTGCAAGGATTCACCATTATATTTCCCTTTTCACTGTTCTTTAAAGTTCAGTTCAGTCGCTCAGTCATGTCCAACTATTTGCGACCCCATGAATCTCAGCATGCCAGGCTTCCTGTCCATCACCAACTCCCGGAATTCACTCAAACTCATGTACATCGAGTCAGTAATGCCATCCAGCCATCTTATCCTCTATTGTCCCCTTCTCCTCTTGCCCCCAATCCTTCCCAGCATCAGAGGCTTTTCCAATGAGTCAACTCTTCGCATGAGGTGGCCAAAAATTGGAGTTTCAGCTTTAGCATCAGTCCTTCCAATGAACACCCAGGACTGATCTCCTTTAGAATGGACTAGTTGGATCTCCTTGCAGCCCAGGGGCTCTCAAGAGTCTTCTCCAATACCACAGTTCAAAAGCATCAATTCTTTGGTGCACAGCCTTCTTAACAGTCCAACTCTCACATCCATACATGACCACAGGAAAAACCATAGCCTTGACTAGACGAAACTTTGTTGGCAAAGTAATGTCTCTGCTTTTGAATATGCTATCTAGGTTGGTCATAACTTTTCTTGCAAGGAGTAAGCGTCTTTTAATTTCATGGCTGCAGTCACCATCTGCAGTGATTTTGGAGCCTCCAAAAATAAAGTCTGCCACTGTTTCCACTGTTTCCCCATCTATTTGCCATGAAGTGATGGGACCAGATGCCATGATCTTAGTTTTCTGAATGTTGAGCTTTAAACCAGCTTTTTCACTCTCCACTTTCACTTTCATCAAGAGGCTCTTTAGTTCCTCTTCACTTTCTGCCATAAGAGTGGTGTCATTTGCATATCTGAGGTTTTTGATATTTCTCCCGGCAATCTTGATTCTACCTTGTGCTTCTTCCAGCTCAGCATTTCTCATAATGTACTCTGCATATAAGTTAAATAAGCAGGGTGACAATATACAGCCTTGACGAACTCCTTTTCCTATTTGGAACCAGTTTGTTGTTCCATGTCCACTTCTAACTGTTGCTTCCTGACCTGCATATAGGTTTCTCAAGAGGCAGGTCAGGTGTCTGGTATTCCCATCTCTTTCAGAATTTTCCACAGTTTTTTGCAGCCAAGGATGGAGAAGCTATATACAGTCAGTAAAAACAAGACCAGGAGCCAACCATGGCTCAGATCATGAACTCCTTATTGCCAAATTCAAACTTAAATTGAAGAAAGTGGGGAAAACCATTAAACCATTCAGGGATGACCTAAATCAAATCCCTTATGATCATACAGTGGAAGTGACAAGTAGATTTAAGAGACTAGATCTAATAGAGTGCCTGATGAACTATGGACAGAGGTTCGTGACATTGTACAGGAGACAGGGATCAAGACCATTCCCAGCAAAAAGAAATGTAAAAAAGCAAAAATGGCTGTCTGAGGAGGCCTTACAAATAGCTATGAAAAGAAGAGAAGTGAAAAGCAAAGGAGAAAAGGAAAGATATACCCATATGAATGCAGAGTTCCAAAGAATAGCAAGGAGAGATAAGGAAGCCTTTCTCAGCAATCAGTGCAAAGAAATAGAGGAAAACAATAGAATGGTAAAGACTAGAGATCTCTTTAAGAAAATTAGAGATACCAAGGGAACATTTCATGCAAAGATGGACTCGATAAAGGACAGAAATATATGGACCTCACAGAAGCAAAAGATATTAAGAAGAGGTGGCAAGAATACACAGAAGAACTGTACAAAAAAGATCTTCATGACTAAGATAATTACAATGGTGTGACCACTCACCTAGAGCCAGACATCCTGTAATGATAAGTCAAGTGGGTCTTAGGAGCATCATTACAAACAGAGCTAGTGGAGGTGATGGAATTTCCGTTGATCTATTTCAAATCCTAAAAGATGATGCTGTGAAAGTGCTGCACTCAATATGTCAGCAAATTTGGAAAACTCAGCAGTGGCCACAGGACTGGAAAAGGTCAGTTTTCATTCCAATCCCAAAGAAAGGCCATGCCAAAGAATGCTCAAACTAACACACAATTGCACTCATCTCACACGCTAGTAAAGTAATGCTCAAAATTCTCCAAGCCAGGCTTCAGCAATACATGAACCATGAACTTTCAGATGTTCGAGCTGGTTTTAGAAAAGGCAGAGGAACCAAAGATCAAATTGCCAACTTCCGCTGGATCATGGAAAAAGCAAGAGAGTTCCAGAAAAACATCTATTTCTGCTTATTGACTATGCCAAAGCCTTTGACTGTGTGGATTCCAATAAACTGTGGAAAATGCCTGTGTTATAATCCAGCATTATCATTTTACGGCTCAAAATGTTACAGTTTTGTCCATTGGAATCTTTTTTAGGTTGACTCTCATGTCCTTTTTGACATAACCCCCTTTTTTTTTTTTGGCCCTTAAACTTTTCCTTACAGCTCTAGGCTCATATGTATTTTCTTCCCAAGCCTAGAGTCAGTCATTTCTCCAAGAAATCCTATCTCCTTTTATTGAGGAATGATATTTGGAAACCAAGATCTGGAGTTTCAGTGTTATTATTATTAGTAGGTGTCACTACTTACAGTATCGGCTTCCACCTCCTTGCCAATGCAGGAGACTTAAGAGACGTGAGTATGATCCCTAGGTTGGGAAGATTCCCTGGGTTGGGAAGATCCCCTGGAGGAAAAAATGGCAGCCCATTCTAGGTATTTTTGCCTGGAGAATCCCATGGACAGAGGAGCCTGGCGAGATATACTATGGTCCGTAGGGTCACAAAGAGCACACATGCATGCAAGCACTTAAGAAACAGGGAAATTTGAACTTAATCCCAGTTCAACTATTTAATAAGATTAACTCCTTATTAACCCCAGAGGAAACTGGTGGGTTACAATCCATAGTGTCTCAGAGTCATACACTAGTGAAGTGACTTAACACACACACACTGCTTAGATTACATGTCAGGGGACAGAGCTAGGAAATACATGTGTGTATACTAACCTATGGATATAATTATTTCTGTATCTATCTGTCTGCATACATTTGAAATAAACATGAGTTCAATCCATTATCTTTGACTTGGACAAAATTTTCAAATGCAATTTTTAGGTCAGCACAAATTTCATTCAAATATCCATACATCTAGAATTTTTAAAAAGCCCTCTCATTGTGGTCAGAGATACAAGCAATTCACTCTAATCTAATGTTTTAAGTAATATATTTATTGAACTTGTTTGAAACAAAATAAGCAGATGTTAGATTACCAAGTTATATTGACTATACATTCATTCCACAAGCATTTGCTGAGCATTTATTAAGCACTGAAAAAAGTAGCAACAGTAAGACTTGCAAGGATCCTTACCTCATAGTTTTTATTTAAAGAGTACTATGCATTATTTTCATTGTTTTAATTGCCTGTAACTCATTGACTCTTGTTTTATGTTTTATCACAAAAATACCCTCAAATTATTTTATGTCCTTAGAATAATGGTGCTCTAAAAGGACAATGAAGATGTTATAAAAGTTTTACTTTCATAATATGATCATATAACATATCAATCTCTAACTCAATTTTTAATAGATTTAGTTTCTGTTTTAATTTTTTCCTGTTTAACTTTCTACTTTTCTTAATACTTTATTAATAACTAATCAAATCAAACATATTGATATATTTATTAGAATAAGTATATAATGTCACTTATGCCTTAAAAAACTGATTAAACCTATCATAAGAGCTTATATGAGATGAGGACAAAAAAGAATTCTTTGCAACATCAGCTGAAAAGTGATTAAACCTATCATAAGAGCTTATATGAGATGAGGACAAAAAAGAATTCTTTGCAACATCAGTTGAAAACAAAGCCTTGTTACCTATATTTGCTGTATATACTTGGCCTATTGGCTGCCAAACCCATGCCCATCTGTTTAGATGGCAGGCTGCCTACTCATAAGTTGGCTGGTGTCTTATACTATGACATGAGTTCCAGCCAATGACAGCTAACAAAATGCTTCAGGAGGCAGCTCTTCTTACAGGAGGTCCTTTCTCATGCCAAAGTTAGAGAAGCAGTTGGCATCATGCATCCATTTAAACTTTGTTACACCTGTTGACATTTTTGTGCCAAAATCAGACAATACAACAAATGAACAAGAGCAAGCACAATGGATTTAATGATGCTAAAAATAACCCTTCTTGACCTCTTAGAAATAAATGCTAAATTTCACTGATGATTACTTACACAGTTGACATTTAATTAATAGTAAGTGAAGATTGTGTTCTAAATGACCAGAAAAGAGTGGGCAATAAGGGATCTTACTTCTCCAGGATTTGGGCCTTTAACACCTCATATTGTGTCATGCAGCGAAAGTCAATAATTATACTAAATACCTCTTTTGCCTATCTTTTTAAAAAATGCAGATATATGTCAATCAAAGATCTCTTTTAAGATATTTTTTTTTTGCTAGAGAATAAAGGTAATTATTCCAATGATTCAGGCTCTCAAATGCATTGAAACTTAGAGTGTCTCTTTTCTAGAACGGGAAAAGACTTGTAGGTGTGGAAGAGGGGGAGGTACACTGTTCCCACTGTTTCAGAACTTCATTTGAACTAAAAGCAGATGACCACTTAAAGTATACATACTGCAACAATATATTCGTTCAAATATAAGAATAAGATATGTTTGTGCATGGTTACAGCCATTACTTGTATTGTTTTAATTATTTGCTGTATGTTGTATGTTTTATCACAAACATACTCCTAAAACATATCTCCATAGGTAAATTATGTTTTCAGCAAGTACTTTAATTAAGATAGTACACAATTCCCCACTCTCCATCTCAACCCCACTGCTCCCTAAACTAAGACAAAGCCAGCACAATAGTTTTCTACTCAATGTCATGGAAATGACTCTGGGAAACAGGAAAAGTATTCACTTGTAAGAATAATGATAAAAATCATAAAATGATTAAACTCAGTTAAGTTCAGTCGCTCAGTCATGTCCGACTCTTTGGGACCCCATGGACTGCAGCATGCCAGGCCTCACTGTCCATCACCAACTCCTGGAATTTACTCAAACTCTTGTCCATTGAGTTGGTGATGCCATCCAACCATCTTGTCCTCTGTCCTCCCCTTCTCTTCCTGCCTTCAATCTTTCCCAGCATCAGGGTCTCTTCCAATGAGTCAGTTCTTCGCGTCAGGTGGCAAAATTATTGGACCTTCAGCTTCAGCATCAGCCCTTCCCATGAATATTCAGGACTGATTTCCTTCAGGATTGACTGCTTTGATCTCCTTGCAATCCAAGGGACTCTCAAGAGTCTTCTCCAACATCACAATTCAAAAGCATCAATTCTTTGGTGCTCAGCTTTCTTTACGGTCCAATTCTCATATCCATACACGACTACTGGAAAAATCATATCTTTGACTACACAGACTTTGTGAGCAAAGTAATGTCTCTGCTTTTTAAAATGCTGTCTAGATTGGTCATAGCTTTTCTTCCAAGGAGCAAGCATCTTTCAATTCCACGGCTGTAGTCATCATCTGCAGTGATTTTGGAGCCCAAGAAAATTAAGTCTATGTTTGCTTTTTTCCCCATTTATTTGCCATAAAGTGATGGGACTGGTTGCCATGATCTTCTTCTTGGAATGTTGAGTTTAAAGCCAGCTTTTTCACTCTCCTCTTTCATTTTCATCAAAAGGTTCTTTAGTTCCTCTTCACTTTCTCCCATTAGGTTGGTCATAGCTTTTCTTCCAAGAAGCAAGTGTCTTTTGATTTCACGGCTGCAGTGTAATAAAGAATAAATGACACAATGCAGCTTCAAACAATCTGTCTTCTGAGCCCCTAACCTTAATGACTGTATAACTCCATTTCTTCTCTTATCACTTTTATTTCATACTCTGTGCTTCAGTGGATACTGAACTTTTTAAAGCTTTTCCAATTTACCAGTCTCACTCAAACCCATTTCCTTTGCCTGACTTATGCTCTTTCCCCTGCCACTCACTTCTAAAAAGTATAACTTCTACTTGTTTTTAAGGTCCCACAGATTGGCATCACTCTCTTCTTTGGTCTGGCACCACTGCCTTCCTTGATGCCTCGATTTTGGGGTCAGTACTTCTACAGGTTCTCAGTTTACATCACTAACAGAATTTTTCAAGTTGTATAGAGATTGAGTGAATTAATGTCTTTTTTCCAATCTGGATCATTAGTATTTTTAAGAGGAAAACCTCATCTGTCCTGTTCACTCTGTAAATGCAGGACTAGCGGGTGAATAGCACTAATATATTCTCAGTAATTATCTGATTTTCTCTTCAATCATTCAACAACTACTATGTGGCAGGCAGTGTTTAGGGCGTAGGGTTACAACAGTGAACGTGATAGATAAAATGCTTGTTCTCATAAAGTTTATTTTGTTGTTAAGGATTGCTTGAGTAATAAAATAAATATGTAAACAAAGCAATAGATGGTAATAAACACCGTAGACAAAAGTAAGGTTGTGTGTGAGAACAGAGCTTGAGGTTGGCTGAAGATTTTGAATAAGGCACTTTAAGAATGCTTCATGGGAAAAGTGACATTGGAGAAGAGATGAGGGGAATAAGTGGTAAATTAATTAACATCTAGTGAAGAGGCAGTTCAAAGTAGGAAGAAAAGTCAAATGCAAATGTCCTCAGTCAGAAGCATGAATTGATACATGGATTTAGCAACATGGCAGTCACTAGCAACAATTATGCTCAGCTTTGTTTATGGTCCAGTTTTGAGAGTAATGGTCTAAAGTTGAGAGCAATTATGGTGGGTTGGTAGGTGAATCCTGATAGAGTGGAAACATGGAGTGGAGATAATAAGGAGTTTATCTATGAAGAACAACAGAGAAAGGACCATTGGAGGAGAAAGGAAGGTCATTAAAAATTTTTTTTAAACTTAGTAGGAATAACAGTATGTTTGTATAATGATGGGGAAGCTTGAGCAGAGAGTAAAAACTTGATGATAAAGAGAGAGACAAGGATTGCTGAACCGATGTACTTGAACACATGAGATAGGAGAGTCTCTCTATATAGAAGATCCCAATTAGCAATTACTTTTTATAGAGTGAAGTTTATTTTCCATTTGTGTAATTGTCAAGGTTCCTTCATAAACATATATTTTATTAATGAACTATAACACCTTATCTTCAAGTTGTTAATGTAGTAATTATTAATCACATGGTGGTTTTTCTGTTTATATGTTTTCCCTTAGAGGCAAAGAAATTTTTTTTTTAAATATTGACAAAAATATTAGATAGATCAATAGATAGATAGATGGTGTAGTTTATAGAGTTTTGTTGTACTTATAGTTTTATGTAAAGTTCACATTCTAACTCTATTTTACACAGATTTTTGACTATATAATCATTCTATCGCATTTTACTGAACTGTAAAATAGAAATATCAATGTTTTCTTTGTTGTGGACTTAGTGTTTGTATATCCAAATTTTATATGTTAAAATATGATCCCCATATATAATGGTATTAAGAGATAGGGCCTTTGAGAGTTGACTAGGATTAGATGTGGTCATGAGAGTGGAGTCCTCATACACAGAATTAGTGCCTTTATAAGAGTCAGGAGAAAACTTGCTGTTCATTTCTTTTGGCCATGTGAGAACTCAAGGAGAAGTTGGCAGTCTGTAATCTGGAAGAGGGCCTCACCAGAAATCAGCCATGACAGCACCATGATCTGAGTCTTCTAGCTTCCAGAACCATAAGAAATATATTTCTGTTGTTTATAAGGACCAGTCTCTGGTACTTTGTTGTGCTGTGCTGTGTTTAGGCATTCAGTCTTGTCCAATTCTTTTCTGACCCCATGGACTGTAGCCCAGCAGGCTCCTCTGTCCATGGCGATTCTCCATGCTAGAATACTGGAGTGGGTTGCCATGCCCTCCTCCAGGGGATCTTCCCAATCCAGGGATTGAACCCAGGTCTCCCTCATTGTAGGTGGATTATTTACCATCTGAGACACCAGGGAAGCCCAAGAATACTGGAATGAGTAGCCTATCCCTTCTCCAGGGGGACTTCCTCACCCAGGAATCGAACCAGGGTCTCCTGCATTGCAGGCAGATTCTTTACCAGCTGAGCTACCCAGGAAGCCCGGGTACTTTGTTAGAGCACCCCAAATGAGCTAATACAAGCTTACAAGTTTTTTATTATTAAATAAAACAACAAATAATAATGTCTTTATTCAATCACCAACATATAAGGTGCATGACATATTTTTGCTTAACTATACTTCCTTTCAGAAGATTTCATACACCACAAAGTCAAGGATTTTACATTATTCACCACTGCACTCCCAAACACAGTACCTGAACACTAGGTGTTCAAAAAATAACTGTGAATGAATGTGATGCCACAGGTCCTAGCAAATTTTAAGAGTAGTATGAAATCACGGCCCATAGCCTGAGGTCTTTTAGCTTTCTAATTTTTTTTTAAATATTATTGCAGAACTTCTGCCTCTATACAGGTTCATTGCTTTATTTGTTGTTGTTGTTCAGTTACTAAGATGTGTTCGACTCTTTGTGACTCCATGAACTGCAGCAGACCAGGTATCTCTGTCCCTCACCATCTCCCAGAGTTTGTCCATTGCTTTACTGTCTTTGCCTAAACATGAGTGATCTCATATCTTTGTTTATTGTAATTACATCAGATTGACCACGCTGATATCATTTTAAGGCAGTCTGTACCAACGTCAAAGGACTTGAAACTGTGATATCAATATCTTTGTGTATTTTCTGCCAGTTGTGCTTGAAGAACCCAGAGATCATTCATACTCAACAAAAGCCAGTCCAATGAATTGTTTTAATGTGAATTACAGTGCCTATTTTAATAAGAAATGTAGTATTTCTTTAATTAGCCTGGCCAGGCACCATGAGCTTGGTATTGGGAAATTTTACATCAAAGTAGAGAAATATTGGGATGCTGAGGAAAATGTCTCGGAAACTAAATACTAATATTTGTGACACTGCCAATAGACCAGCAGTATTGAAGGACACAAATTTCTACTGCTCAGTGGACTATTCACTTATTTTTTTAAGAAATGATCTATTAATTAATCAAAATGAATTCTCTCATATTTGGCCTTTATTTCTCTTGCCTTAATCAGACTATTACATTTCATTTTGTGAAACAATATTTGATTAGTAAGTATCATTTCTGAAGAGTTATTATTGCAGTAGACTGAGGTTCAACAGTTTTCAAAAGTACTTGTAAAAATGCCTTCCATTGCAAATCCTCACCTAGGCTCCTTTCACAATTGTATTTGAAAATTAACACTCCTTTTTAAATGGCACCATAAATAAAATATATTTTGCCTTCAAAAGTAAAAGTGATGTGAAATAATTTTCAGAGATGCTTTCAGAAAAAAAAATACAAAAGTTTTTTTTTTTTTTTCCCCTGGGCAGTTATAAATTACCAATACTGTGCTATAGTCTCGTCTGCTTTACAAGAAAGGAGGGAACAGTAGATCTCGTTTATAAACTATGATTTATGCTTAGAATAGGAAAGACACTATATTTTAAAAGTGTGTACATTCCACAAATTTCACTTTCTCTAAACTCTTTCCTCCCTTCATGCATTAGGATAAATCTCACTTTTACCCTGAAGGGAAGCTTTACATTCCACAAAAAAAAAAAAAAAAAACAACAACAACAAGAAGAAACCAACTGAAAATAAGTGTTCTTTATACAACAAAGGAATCTATATGTCTGAAGGCTTTTTCTTTTATTAATGACTTTTTACTAAGAAGGGAAAATCTACTGTCTGGATGGGGCTTTGTATGTATTTTTTAGTTCATATTGGTTACACTTTTATTAGCCTCAAAAATAGTTTCCATGGTAATAGCTCCATTTATATCTAATCTTAGAGCTGAATTATAGAAAACCTTCCCACTGGGTTGCATACAATACCATTTGACGGTTTCATCTAACCTATTATTTAGAGTAGAAATTATTTTAAATACTATCAAGTTGCTACATTCTATTCACGACTTCTCTTTTGTAATTCTCAAGTTAGTGAAATCTTTTAGTGTGTAATTTTGGAAGAACTGTGTTTAATTTCAATGTGCATTCTTAATAATTTTTATTACTTTTCCTTTTATGAATGCATTATAAGCTTATACATAGATGATATTTTGTTTTCTTTTGTAACTTAAAACTCAAAAGGGATTATCAAAAAACACAATTATTTTAACATAAAATCTGTATTATATCATAATATTATTGACTTCTAAAGAGTCTTGGATATAAAGGAATCACTTTCTCTAAAAGGTGCTCATAACCTGTGAACAGGAGTCATAAATAAGTGAATGATGACCATAGACCCACAGGCTTTAAAGAAACTTTGAGAGGCTACCAAGCTTATTCTTCCAAATTTAGTCAGAACAGAAATTAAATCATCCAGTATGACTCTTTTCTAGAAAACATTCTATAAAGATGACATTTCTATTTTCCATGTTAATATACTTCAATGTTTTTCAGCCTTTATTTTTCAGAATTCTTCGCAGTTTTTAAATAAGGTGCATCCTGCATCAGCTTAATGCACTTCCCCTGGCTCTCCCTGGTGGCTCAGATGATAAAGAATCCTCCTGCAATGCATGAGACCTGGGTTCGATGCCTGGGTTGGGAATATCCCCTGGAGGAGGGGATGGCAATCCTATCCAGTATTCTTACCTGGAGAATCTCCATGGAGCCTGATGGGCTACAGTTCATCCACAGGGTTGCAAAGAGTTGGACATGACTGAGCGACTAAGCACCCACACACCCCTGGCTCTTGTTGCATTTGCTCACTGACATCTACGAAATAATCTTTGGAAAGTCTCTAACATGCTTTAAATTGTAATTTTCTTAATAACAGCAACCAGAAAATGAAGAAATGTATAGAAACAATGCATTGGTAATATGAAATTACTAGGAAAACAGAGAAATCCACATACTAAACAACCTCTAAAAATATTGGTTAAAAAGACTATTTTCGAGTGTTGAAAAGCCTTATGATACATTGTAAAATAAAAGGAAACTATCACATTGTAGCATGACTAGATTTTAAAACACATGAATATAGAAGCTTAGAATAAAATATTTGCTCTGTTAATGACATTAAAGTGTGAGATTTTTTTCATATTCCATTTGCCAAGTTTTAAAAATGTTTCATTAGTTTAAATTTTTTACAAGAGAAAAATAAAATGAATGGGATAAGTACTATATGAAGTTAATCAAACACCCATTTCAACTTTTCCTCTGTTGTTTGCCTTCATTTTATAGGCTAAATGAGCCAAAACACAGCAAAACCCTTCCTCCCCCAGCTTCCTCAACAGAGAATGATAAACATACAAGGGAGTCTGAATCCTGAGATACAAGCAGACATCTGCTGGGATATAGTGATAGGCAGCTATTTGGCAGTCCTTTATCCCTTACTCATTCACCTATTTTTCCAACCTTTAACGAAGTCTCCATGTCTACACTGAATTCTCTATCTAAGAACCACTACAGAAAATTCTTACATTGATGTTTATAACATTTATCTACTCTACCAACAGCAGCAATTTTGAGATTCTTGACATGAGAAAAAATAAATAAATCTGTATTTGTTTCAGTTACTACTGCCCAGAATTTTTGTTTCTTTCAGAAAAAAATAATTTCTCTGTGATCTAATAAACATACAATTTCAGTACCACTGTGAGTCTGATATTTTTGTAGCCCTATATGAAAAACACTTCAAGAAATGTATGCTGCTACCCAAATTCTTGGATTACAGAGTAACTTTGAACTCTTTTGTGCTTAAAATTTTTAAGGCTATTTTATTTTCTAGTTGCTTAAAAAAAATGAATGTAGATATTTTTAAATGAAAAGATGTGTCATTAGTTATGAATTAGCTGTCACAAAGATTTTGATGATAAAAAAATACATGAATATAAAGTCAATGATTGTTTTTCTCCTGAATATGATATATGTAAAGAAACAGGCTTGGCAAAATGCAGTTATAATTTATCAAGACAAAGTTGCTTGCATTTGAATTTTTCTAGCTTTTGATTAATCTTTACCAAGACAGAGAATGAGATGGTTGGATGGCATCACAAACTCAATGGACATGAATCTGAGAAAATTCCACGAGATAGTGAAGGGCAGGGAAACCTGGTTTTAAAGAGTAGGACACAATTGAATGATTGACCAATAACAAAGTTAGCCAGACTGAGATTAACACCAAGTATGCTTTCTGAAAAAAATTTTAGTAACTAGTAGCCATTATTATTTAAAAGTTCTTCCAGAATACACATGTCTTATGGATTATGGGTCACATTATTGAGTTAGTTAATGCTAATCCCAAGAATAAAATAATTATTAATAAGAGACTTTGTGCCTTCATAGCTGAATCAAAAGTATAAAGAGAACATAAACCAAGAAAATGTCATTTTGACACAGTCCTTTTGAACTCTATAAAAATTTGGAGATTACTATTTTTATTTTGGAGAAGGCAATGGCAAGCCACTCCAGTACTCTTGCCTAGAAAATTTTTATTTTAGCAAGTTAAAGGAGAGGCTGTAAGAGTGGAGATAAGACTAGGATCCAATAATAAGTGAAGTATTTCTGACTCCTAGTTCCTCTTCCATTCTTTCTGCTAAAGAAGTGGCAAAGATACCAACCATATTGCTTGCCTCAGTATTTTTCTGAAAGTCACTCAGGCAAAGGATTTCCAATGCAATTTTCTTTAATAGGAACCCATCTACAATCACACCAGCTTACTTGATGAAATTCAATGGCTCTGTTTCTTCATAAGGGATATTAGTGTGCACTTTCCCACTTTTGTGCATCACGGAAGAAACATTTAACTCTCCTTTTGCATCTAGCATCCATGACCATGCTGATATCTGCAATCTCTGAAAATGCTCAAAAATTAGGTTGAAATATTTTAAAGAAAATAGCAAAAGGCCTATTGGTACAGAGGATGTTTCCACTAGTTCTATGGTAAAAGCATTTTAATATTGCTTTTACATCATATTTTTTCTTTAAAAAAGAAAAATTTTCTTTTCACTATAGTGAGAAGAAACAAATTTTGTGAAATGCAGTACTTGGATGCAATTTCAAAAACAACAGAATGATCTCTGTTCATTTCCAAGGCAAACCATTCAATATCACAGTAATCCAAGTTTATGTCCCCACCAATAATGCTAAAAGCTGAAGTTGAATGGTTCTATGAAGACCTACAAGACCTTATAGAGCTAACACCCAAAGAAGATGTCATTTTCATTACAGGGGACTGAAATGCAAAAGTAGGAAGTCAAGAGATACCTGGAATAACAGGCATATTAGGCCTTGGAGTACAAAACGAAGCAGGGCAAAGGCTAACAGCATTTGGCCAAGAGAATGCATGGGTCACAGCAAACACTCTCTTCCAACAACATAAGAGAAGATTCTACATGAGGACATTACCAGATGGTCAATACCGAAATCTGATTGATTATATTCTTTGCAGCCAAAGATGGAGAAGGTCTATACAGTTAGCAGAAACAAGACCAGGAGCTGACTGGCTCAGATCATGAACTCCTTATTGCCAAGTTCAGACTTAAATTGAAGAAAGTAGGGAAAACCACCAGACCATACAGGTATGACCTAAACCAAGTCCTTTACGATTATACAGTGCAAGTGACAAATGGATTCAAGGGATAACATCGATAGAGTGCCTGAAGAACTATGGAAGGAGGTTCACAACATTGTGAGGAGGCAGTGATCAAGACCGTCTCCAAGAAAAAGAAATGCAAAAGGGCAAAATGATTGTCTGAGGAGGCCTTATGAATGGCTGAGAAAATAAAAGAAGCTAAAGACAAAGGAGAAAAGGAAAGATATACCCATTTGAATGCAGAGTTCCAAAAAAGAGCAAGGAGAGATAAGAAAGCCTTCCTCAGTGATCAATGCAAAGAAATAGAGACAAACAATAGAATGGGAAAGACTAGAGATCTCTTCAAGAAAACTAGAGATACCCAGAGAACATTACACGCAAAGATAGACATAATAAAGGACAGAAATGGTATGGACATAACAGAAGCAGAAGATATTAAGAAGAGTTGGCAAGAATACAGAGGAGAACTATACAAAACAGATCATCATGACCCAGATAACCACAATGGTGTGATCACTCATCTAAAGCCAGACACCCTGGAATGTGAAGTCAAGTGGGCCTTAGGAAGCATCACTATGAACAAAGCTAGTGGAGGTGATGGAATTCCAGTTGGGCTATTACAAATCCTAAGAGATAATGTTGCGAAAGTGCTGCACTCAATATGCAAGCAAATTTGGAAAACTCAGCAGAGGCCATAGGACTGAAAAAGGTCAGATTTCATTCCAATCCCAAAGAAAGGCAATGCCAAAAAATGCTCAAACTACTGCACAATCTCACACAAAAGCAAAGTAATGCTCAAAATTCTCCAAGCAAGGCTTAACAGTACATGAACCGTGACCTTCCAGATGTTGAAGCTGGATTTGGAAAAGGTAGAGGAACCAGAGATCAAATTGACAAGATCTGTTGGATCATCAAAAAGGGAAGAGTTCCAGAAAAACATCTACTTCTGCTTAATTGACTATGCAAAAGCCTTTGACTTTGTGGATTACAACAAATTGTGAAAAATTCTGAAAGAGATGGGAATACCAGACCACCTGACCTGCCTCCTGAGAAATATGTATGCAGGTCAAGAAGCAACAGTTAGGACTGGACATGGAACAACAGACTGGTTCCAAATCAGGAAAGGTGTATGTCAGGCTGCATATGGTCACCCTGCTTATTTAACTTATATGCAGAGTACATCATGTGAAATGCTGGGCTGGATGAAGCACAAGCTGGAATCAAGATTGCCAGGAGAAATATCAATAACCTCAGATATGCAGATGACAGCACCCTTATGGAAGAAAGTGAAGAGGAACTAAAAAGCCTCTTGATGAAAGTGAAAGAGGAGAGTAAAAAAGTTGGCTTAAAGCTCAACATTCAAGAAACTAAGATCATGGCATCTGGTCCCATCAGATCAGATCAGATCAGTCACTCAGTCATGTCCGACTCTTTGCAACCCCATGAATTGCAGCACGCCAGGCCTCCATGTCCATCACCAACTCCCGGAGTTCACCCAGACTCACGTCCATCGAGTCAGTGATGCCCTCCAGCCATCTCATCCTCTGTCGTCCCCTTCTCCTCTTGCCCCAATCCCTCCCAGCATCAGAGTATTTTCCAATGAGTCAACTCTTCACATGAGGTGGCCAAACTACTGGAGTCTCAGCTTTAGCATCATTCCTTCCAAAGAAATCCCAGGGCTGATCTCCTTCAGAATGGACTGGTTGGATCACCTTGCAGTCCAAGGGACTCTCAAGAGTCTTCTCCAACACCACCGTTCAAAAGCATCAGTTCTTCGGCGCTCAGCCTTCTTCACAGTCCAACTCTCACATCCATACATGAACACAGGAAAAACCATAGCCTTGACTAGATGGACCTTTGTTGGCAAAGTAATGTCTCTGCTTTTGAATATGCTATCTAGGTTGGTCATAACTTTCCTTCCAAGGAGTAAACATCTTTTAGTTTCATGGCTGCAGTCACCATCTGCAGTGATTTTGGAGCCCATCACTTCATGGCAAACAGATGGGGAAACAATTGAAAAAGTGAAAGACTTTATTTTTCTGGGCCCGAAAATTACTACAGATGGTAACTGCAGCCATGAATTTAAAAGACGCTTGCTCCTTGGAAGGAAAGCTATGATCAACCTGGACAGTAAATTAAAAACAGAAACATTACTTTGCCAACAAAGTTCTGTCTAATCAAAGCTATGGTTTTTCCAGTGTCATGTATGGATGTGAGAGTTGGACTATAAAGAAACCTGAGTGCTGAAAAATTGATGCTTTTGAATTGTGGCATTGGAGAAGACTCTTAAAAGTCCCTTGGACTGCCAGGAGATCCTACCTGTCTATCCTAAAGGAAGTCAATCCTAAATATTCATTGGAAGGACTGATGCTGAAGCCTAAACTCCAATCCTTTGGTCATCTGATGCAAAGAACTGACTTACTGGAAAAGACCCTGATGCTGGAAAAGATTGAATGTGGGAGGAGAAGGGGATGACAGAGGCTGAGATGGTAGGATGGCATCACTGACTCAACGGACATGAATTTTTGTAAGCTCCAGAGGTGATGGACCTGGAAGCCTGGTGTGCTACAGTCCATGGGGTCGCAAAGAGTTAAACATGACTGAATGACTGAATTGATGCAAATGTTCCTGGAAAACCACTTGTCTTTCAAGTGGGAGTTCACCATTGAATAGTGGTTTCTTTACCTGGAATGAGAACAGCTTATCACAAAAAGAGAAAATGGAAATATTGAGTGAACTCTGAATTAACAATTATGGTTACACTTCACAGCATTTAACATGTTTTTCTGATTAAAAATGTCAGCACTTAAAAACACTATTTTACAATTATAGATTTGTGATTTTATTTTTACTATAAAATTTTAGTTTAGCTTCTAAGATCATCTTTAACTCCACTACTATTCTTAACATTTCTCATAAAAAATAAAATTAATAAAAAAGCAATACTACCAATGATGTTCTTTGAAGTTAAAAATGCTTCATATTTTATTATTAGATATTTATGTTTCAAACTTTTCTTTCAACTACAACAGTTTCATCAATAAAATCTTCAAAGATGTTTAATTATTTAATAGCTCATACATGATTCGCTACTCTCCTTTGCTTCTTAGTCCTTGCTACAAATTGTTTCTGCAGTTTATCTAACCCATTGAAATGTTTATGCCATGATAGCTATAAATAGGCTCACATATTTATGTTTGTGTTTCAGGAGACATTTATAATCCAAACTGATTTTCACTATCAGTAAAAATATACATGCTTTTTAAGGAAAAATTGAACAAGAAAATATTGGATGAATTCAACATAGGTATTTTTAGACCAATAAGAAAACAAAGAATCTTATATGTTCTTATAATCAGAATATTGATCATATTTCCAAGAAACATATTAAGTCGATTTTAACAAGTATAACTATTTTGAAAGCTGAGCACCAAAGAATTGATGCTTTTGAACTGTGGTGTTTGAGAAGACTCTTGAGCATCTCTTGGACTGTAAGGAGATCCAACCAGTCCATTCTAGAGATCAGTCCTAGGTGTTCTTTGGAAGGAATGATGCTGAAGCTGAAACTCCAGTATTTTGGCCACCTCATGCGAAGAGTTGACTCATTGGAAAAGACTCTGATGCTGGGAGGGATTGAGGGCAGGAAGAGAAGGGGACGACAGAGGATGAGATGGCTGGATGGCATCACTGACTCGATGGACGTGAGTCTGAGTGAACTCCGGGAGTTGGTGATGGACAGGGAGGCCTGGCGTGCTGTGATTCACGAGGTCGCAAAGATTCGGACACAACTGAGCGACTGAACTGAACTGAGTTGAATCTTAATCTCATCAATTTAATGGAAATAAATGCATTCCTATACTAGCGAGAGTGAAATGAGAGGGTTAAAAATTGAGATGACTTTCAGAAAGAAAATGAATTTTACACTTGTGTCATCCATGGCATTTTTTCATACTAGTCACTGGAATAAACTGGGATAAGGGTGAACCAGAAGGAAGAACACTTAAATATATTCTGAACTCCAGTTGTCCTGAACGAAAATATTTAAACACATACTATTTTCGAAATTGTTTACAGTCTCTGCCTGTGTTTTTTAAATCAAATATCAAGAAATAAATTAAATCAATTTAAAAAAGGTATCACTAAGTTTCTACCTTTAAATGCCAGTAGAGTCGAAAATAGCTCAATATTTAGAACTTGCTAACTTTTTTTCATGTGTGACCAATAAAACAGTGTTAGGTGAAATGGACTTTGCTATGTTTGTAAATTTTATTAGAAATTAGCTGTTTCTAGGAAGCTAAAACATTTCAACTGAAGCCAAGAGTGCAGAAGGAAGGAGGTTTAGTATTTTGAAAGAATAATGAAACCAAAGAATTGCAGCCAAATTTTGAAGGAGAATCTAAATGCTGTTTGGGGGAAAGATGACTGAATGAATTACCAGTGGCTGTTTGTCACCTCCCAAAGCTCTGCTGCAGAAAGACAGTATTGAATACCTTTTATAATCCTTTTTTCTTTCAAATCAAGTCAAGCAGAATATAGTCAAAGGCTTAATTTTCACTGAAATCTTCCCTGTGAAATTAGACCTTCCAAATCCAACTTTTCCCAGCTGTCTCTCTTTTTTTTTTTTAAACAGTAAGTAATCAGTGTTTAATTATTTGACTTTTACATGGGACAACCTTTGAGACTTTGTGGACTTATTAAGTCCTCAAGGTGCATTGTTCAGTCTGTTCAATGACCTTGGATATCTTGTTAGTAATACTAATAGCGGTCAGATTAGACATGGGGGAAGTAGACTGTAACTCGCTCTTTGAGTACAATTGCACACTCTCTAAAAGCCTTAAATTATTTAATTTTTGACATGATTGGACATAAGGTGGAAATGGAAGCATAGTTCCAGAATTCTGTGTTTGCTAATGATTGCAGTTTCATTACTGATAGCTGGCGCTTGAGGCTTTCAGATGAGAGGTATTGTTTTGTGATTACAAGACAGAAAATGAAGAGAAGAGATGGAAGAAGTGCTTTTATTTTATCAGAAATATGTAATTTAAAACCAAATTATGTTCTTTAGTGATTAACTTATTTATAATCTCTGTTTAGGTGATGCATATTCCATCTTCTATTTAAAACTTTGCAGATATAAGTGGAAAATTTTAAACTGACCTAAATTTAAACTTATGCCACTTTCAAAATTGTTTTACAGACTGTATCTGTATAAAAATAATGATATTAAAATATGGTTTTGTTTTTTACTTTTTAATCAAATATTTGGAAACCTATTACACTAATGTAAAAAGGAAATCATTGGGTTCTCTACCTTTACATGCTAGTAATTAGTAGAAGATTTGTCTGTAATTCATGGGAAAATGAATAAAAATAATTTACGTGGTTTCACACATACTTTCTACCCTACTCACACCAAAGTTTCTTTTGAGAGTCATTACAAAAAGGCACATATATAACAAAAGATCAATAGAAATCAAAATCGTAGAAATAATGACTTCATTTTAGCAAGGCCTTATAGTGTGGAATTATTAATCAATTATTTTACTCTTTCAGATTTGAGTATTATTTGTAATGAATTTAATCTGTTTCTTATATTTTCTCCTTCAAAATCTTTTTTTTGCTTCCCAGGTGCTACAGTGGTAAAGAAAAAGTGAAAGTTAGTTGCTCAATCATGTCCAACTGTTTGCGACCCCATGATCTGTCCACGGAATTCTCCAGGCAAGAATACTGAAGTGGCTTGCCATTCCCCAGGGGGTCTTCCTGACCCAGGGATATAACTCGGGTCTCCTGCGTTGCCAACAGATTCTTACCATCTGAGCTACCAGGGAATCTGAAGTGGTGCAGTGGTAAAGAACCTGCCTGCCAATTCAGGAGATACAAGAGACACAGGTTCGATCCTTGGGCTGGGAAGATCTTCTGGAGGAGGAAATGGCAACCCTGTCCAGTGTTCTTTCCTGGAAAATTCCATGGACAAAGGAGGCTGGATGGCTACAGTCTATGGGGTCGCAGAGCTGAACACATGACTGAGTGTTCATGACTCAGGACAGCACAGCACAGGGGGACATGGTAGGACCACATTCAATCATTTTAAGTATTCCTTATACTCCACATAGAGAGAAACTGAATAGACAATATTTTACAAGTACTTTTCCCAGTGTCTTAATTTAGATGTCTTGATTCAAATCTTTCTAGACTAAATCCATCAAAAAAAATTGCCTTGAATTTTTTTTTTTTATTCAATAGGTACAACCAGGCTGCAGATTCTGAATGAGGATGTGATCTTGTTCATTGTTCTAACCTCACTGTACATGTACTCTGCCACATACTGATGAGGCATGAAGTATCCCATGTGTTAAACAAAAGAATAAAACAGGTAATATGGCTGGCCCACATACATAGTAAGTGGACAATGTCAATACTTTTCTTTTTAAGATAAACTGCTCTTTTTCTAGGCCTTGTCTATACCTACAAAGTCAAATTATGTTATTCCTGGTTATTGTTATAATTTGATTTTATTTTGCTTTCCTACATTTTCTAATTTTTTGCAATGATTATATATTGCTTTAACATCAGAAAGAAGCAATAAACATGATTTGAATAATTGTTAGAACAATTTCCAAAGAAAAAATCCTGAGAAAAATAGATAGTATTTACCCAGAGTGAAGATTGCTTACAGGAACTGAGAAATTTAAAAGAAAAAAAAAAAGTGTAAATTTACTTTTAATTAACCAAGAGTGTTTGGACACTCACATACCAGTTTTTAGTGTATGTTTTACAGTACAAAAATAATTATGCTGCTGCTGCTAAGTCGCTTCATAGCTATTTTATAAGGTTGTCCTAAGGTTCAAATTAGATAAAATGAAAGTACCTAGCACTGTGCATTGGAGAAGGCAATGGCAACCCACTCCAGTGTTCTTGCCTGGAGAATCCCAGGGACGGGGGAGCCTGGTGTGCTGCCATCTATGGGGTCGCAGAGTCCGACATGACTGAAGCGACTTAGCAGCAGCAGCAGCACTGTGTATGATGGAATGAACACCCAAAGGGATGAGGGAGAGAAGGAATAGACAAGAAACAGCAGAAGAAAAGGAGATGAAGAGGAGGACAAAGAGGAGAAAGAAGAAAAACAAGGGTGTTAGGGAGATGGAGGAGAAGAAGGAAGAGAGGAGGAAAGGAGAAGAAAGAGATGAACAAGGAAGGGGAGAGGGAGGAAGAGGAGAATCTTATGCTATTTTATATCTTGTTGCTTTTCTTTTCCTTTGCGGGTGTAAACTGTGTATCTGAATTAACTGTGTTATTCTGGTACTCTTTCCTTTTTATAAAGCTCAACATTTAGAAAACGAAGATCATGGCATCCGGTCCCATCACTTCATGGGAAATAGATGGGGAAACAGTGGAAATAGTGTCAGACTTTATTTTTTTGGGCTCCAAAATCACTGCAGATGGTGACTGCAGCCATGAAATTAAAAGAGGCTTACTCCTTGGAAGTAAAGTTATGACCAACCTAGATAGCATATTCAAAAGCAGAGACATTACTTTGCCAACAAAGGTCCATCTAGTCAAGGCTATGGTTTTTCCAGTGGTTATGTATGGATGTGAGAGTTGGACTGTGAAGAAGGCTGAGCGCTAAAGAACTGATGCTTTTGAACTGTGGTGTTGGAGA
>NW_011494954.1:895705-905784 GCF_000754665.1 Bison bison bison | reverse complement strand
GGATGTGAGAGTTGGACTGTGAAGAAGGCTGAGCGCTAAAGAACTGATGCTTTTGAACTGTGGTGTTGGAGAAGACTCTTGAGAGTCCCTTGGACTGCAAGGAGATCCAACCAGTCCATTCTGAAGGAGATCAGCCCTGGGATTTCTTTGGAAGGAATGATGCTAACGCTGAAACTTCAGTAGTTTGGCCACCTCATGCGAAAAGTTGACTCATTGGAAAAGACTGTGATGCTGGGAGGGATTGGGGGCAGGAGGAGAAGGGGACGACAGAGGATGAGATGGCTGGATGGCATCACCGACTCGATGGACGTGAGTCTGAGTGAACTCCAGGAGTTGGTGATGGACAGGGAGGCCTGGCGTGCTGCGATTCATGGGGTCACAAAGAGTCGGACACGACTGAACGACTGAACTGAACTGAACTGATTGCTACTATTTATAGATGTCTCAGATACAAAATTTGGTCTTTTACATAAAAATAATCTCATTTAATCTATATAAGTGCCCTGTAAAATGGATACTGTCTTCATTTTAAAGATGAAGAAACTGATTTACAGAGTAACACAAACCTAGAAAAGTCTCAGACATTTCAAACTTGTTATTTATGCATATGATCTTACAATCTTAAAAGAATTTGTATTTTCACTTAATATATTTTTTGCCATTCCAATAGCTAAGGTAATTTTTTTTTTGAAAAATCAGTTATGTAAAGTTGTAATATGAACAGCAGCAGAAAATTCAATTTCAAACTATTTTCTGCTTACAGTACAGGTAGTTGCTTAAATTCAAGAGACAATGAATTTCTTCTGTAACAATTTCAACCAAAATAAGAACCAATATTGCTTATGTTTTACTCATTCAAATATGGAAACTCTCTTCTATTAAAAAAATTCTTTCAATTATTGCCAAAAAGAACATTCTAGATTATTTCATTGTTGTTTTGAAATGTTAAAAAACTAAAACTTAGAAAAGTTTTGAGCAAAATATTCTGCATCTATAAATTTAGAGTTTGTTAGTTTTATTAAATTTATATCAGGTACATTATTTTTGTTACATTAGAAAATAATTCTTATTTTCTATACCATCCTTCTGTACCCCCAAAAATCTTTTTTGGATTACCTAGTTCATTTTTACCTAGTAGACAGAAGCAAAATAAATTTTAATTTTCTGGTTAACAAAGTGACAAGTTAAATATTATTTAGCTAATGATCCTACATTTTAAAATTTATTTTAATTTAATTTTAGTTATCTTTAAAGTATAATATTTTCCCAATAAGAGTATAAATTTTATACTTTTATTATTGCCAATGATTTTGTAGCTATCTGATGATTGGTTAATCAACAAATTTGTAAAACTGCCACTTTTCTCTAGATTCTTCCCCTTTTTCAAGGAAACAAATAAAAGTGATTGATATATTTTCTTGGTTTAGACTGGTTTGAACCTTGAAATAACTTGGAAGTAAATAACTGACCTAATTATGTACACAGTGGAGATGTTTAACAAACATACAAAGTATACCTTGCCTGACTGCAAAAACAGAAGTGCTAGAATGTGTTCTCCTGCTTGGGGAGAAAGCTGTGGTAATAAGAGCATATTAAAATAAGTGCCTGTCTAACACTAACATCTCTTATTTCACACACAATCCAATTTGATAATAGAGGTTATGTATTGTGGGAAGAAAGTTAAAGCATTCAGAAGCTCTCCTGCAATTTGCAGTGTGTTTCTTATTTAATTTTTTAATTTTTTTTCTTTAAAAAGCTTAGGATTTGGCTTTCTATTTTTAAGTTTGGGGGTTTGAGGTCTTCTTTTGGTTTTCAGGGTATATAAGATTTCTCCTTGAGGTGGGAAGAGAGTAGCTGGGAAGAAAGTAAAGGAGGGGATATATTTATATTAAGAACAAAAAAAAAGGAAACAGATGACCTTTTCTTTCAAAACTACCCTATAGGAATACATGTATATCAGTGACTTGAGGTGCCTCACCTGAATGACCACAAATAAAAGTTACCTGTATCTTTGGCTGCCAGGCTATGATAAACTATAAAGGGTTTCTGTTCAAAGATGATATAATACTGTTAACAGGGAAAGAAGTCAGCAGGGCATATCCTTTGGAGACTAATATTCTTCATATCTGAAATTCAGCTTTGGTCAAGGACTCCAAAAGAGACTTTAGAGATTGGGAACCTGTGTGTTTTTGCAATGGAATTTGACAAGCATGACATTTCTTGCATCTCAAGTATGCCAGGTAGCTTTCATGAGAGAATCCTAGTTGTTTGTGTTCTTTGCTAAATTATAAGTTATCTTAGCATACACAATTATCTTCAGATATTTTTTGGAATGCTTTGAAGCATGTGTGTGTATGTGTATGTCAGGCAGGGGAGTTATATTACCAATGTTAACATTTTGAAAACAGAAAGCAATGAAGCTTTCCACGTTTTCCCCCAAGCCAGGTATGACTTCCCTGGTGGCTCAGACAGTAAAGCGTCTGTCTGCAATACAGGAGACCTGGGTTCAATCTCTAAGTTGGGAAGATTCCCTGGAGAAGGAAACAGCAACCCACTCCAGTACTCTTGCCTAGAAAATCCCATGGACAGAAGAGCTTAGTGCAGGCTACTGTCCATGGGGTTGCAAAGAGTCAGGCATGACTGATCAACTTCACTTTCTTACTTTCTTTCTTTTAATTTTATTGAAGAATGATTGACAAAATCAGTAGTATATATTTGAAATGTAAAATGTGAACAGAGGAGCCTGGTTGGCTATAGTCCTTGGTATCCTCACTATAAAGACACACAAAGTTTATATATGTGATGAGAATTTATTCTGCCATAGAAAAGGAAATCCTGCTGCTTTTGTGACATGGCAGAGGCTGGTTTACGCTCAGTGAAATAAGTCAGATAGAGAAAGACAAATACTGTATATCCCTTGCATGTGGTGGTGGTGCTTTGGTTCCTAATTCGTGTCTGACTCAGACGCCAAGGACTGTAGCCCACCAGGCTCCGCTGTTCATGAGATTTCCTAGGCAAGGACGTGAGAGTGGGTTGCCATTTGCTTCTCTAATTACTCAAATGTAGACTCTCCCCTAAAAAGCCAATGCAAAGAGATAAAGGAAAACAATAGAATGGGAAAGACTGGAAATTTCTTCAAGAAAACTAGAGATACCAAGGGAAATTTCATGCAAAGATGGGCATAATAAAGGACAGAAATAGTATGGACATAACAGAAGCAGAAGATATTAAGAAGTGGCATGAATACACAGAACTATACAAAAAAGATCTTCATGACCCAGATAATCACGATGGTGTGATCACTCACCTAGAGCCAGACATCCTGGAATGCAAAGTCAAGTGGGCTTAGGAAGCATCACTATGAACAAAGCTAGTGGAGCTGATAGAATTCCAGTTAAGCTATTACAAATCCTAAGAGATGATGCTGTGAAAGTGCTGGACTCAATATGTCAGCAAATTTGGAAAACTCAGCAGAGGTCACAGGACTGGAAAAGGTCAGATTTCATTCCAATCCCAAAGAAAGACAATGTGAAAGAATGCTCAAACTACCATGCAATTGCATTCATCTCACACACTAGCAAAGTAATGCTCAAAATTCTCCAATCCACACTTCAACAGTACATGAACTGTAAATTTACAGATGTTCCAGCTGGATTTAGAAAAGGAAGAGGAACCAGAGATCAAATTGCCAACATCCGTTGGATCATCAAAAAAGCAAGAGAATTCCAGAAAAGCTTCTGCTTTAATGAATATGCCAAAGCCTTTGACTGTGTGGATCACAACAAAGAGTGGAAAATTCTGAAAGAGATGGGAATACCAAACCACCTGACCTGCCTCCTGAGAAATCTACATGCAGATCAATAAGCAACTGTTAGAACTGGACATGGAACAACAGACTGGTTCCAAATCGGGAAAGGAGTACATCAAAGCTATATATTGTCACCCTGCTTATTTAACTTATATACAGAGTACATCATGAGAAACGCTGAGTTGAATGAAACACAAACTGGAATCAAGATTGCCAGGAGAAATATCACTAACCTCAGAAATGCAGATGACATCCGCTTTATGGCAGAAAGTGAAGAAGAACTAACTAGCCTCTTGATGAAAGTGAAAGGGGAGAGTGAAAAAGTTGGCTTAAAGCTCAACATTCAGAAAACTAAGATCATGGCATCTGGTCCCATCACTTCATGGGAAATAGATGGGGAAACAATGGAAACAGTGAAAGACTTTATTTTGGGGAGCTCCAAAACCACTGCAATTGGTGACTGCAGCCATGAAATTAAAAGACCCTTGCTCCTTGGAAGAAAAGTTATGACCAACCAAAAAGCATATTAAAAAGCATAGACATTACTTTGCTAACAAAAGTCCATCTAGTCAAAGCTATGGTTTTTTTCCGTAGTCATGTATGGATGTGAGAGTTGGAATATAAAGAAAGCTGAGCACTATAGAATTGATGCTTTTGAACTGCAGTATTGGAGAAGACTCTAGAGAGTCTCTTGGACAGCAAGGAGAGCTAACCAGTCAGTCCTAAAGGAAATCAGTCCTGAATATTCATTGGCAGGACTGATGCTGAAGCTGAAACTCCAATACTCTGGCCACCTGATGCAAATAGCTGACTCATTGGAAAAGCCCCTGATGCTGGCAAAGATTGAAGCCAGGAGCAGAAGGGATGACAGAGCATGAGCTGCTTGGATGACATCATCGACTCATTAGACATGAGTCTGAGTAAACTCCAGGAGTTGATGATGGACAGGGAGACCTGGTGTGCTGCGGTCCATGGGGTCGCAAAGAGTTGGACACAACTGAGTGATTGAACTTAACTGATAGGATAGATATACACCATATAATTTGATATATATATATTCCATCATAAACATGTATATCACATATTATTTATTCACTCATTCATCTGTTGAAGGACTTCTTTGTTGTTAATTAGCTCAATTGTGTCCTACTTTTTAAAACCCATGGACACAGCACACCAGGTTTCCCTGTCCTTCACTATCTCCCTGAGTTTGCTCAAACTCATGTCTATTGATTTGGTGATCCCATCCAACCATCTCATCCTCTTTTGTCCCCTTCTCCCCCTATCCTCAATCTTTCCCAACATCAGGGACTTTTCCACTGGGTTGGTTCTTCACATCAAGTGGCCAAATTATTGAGAATTCATCTTCAGCATCAGTCCCTTCAGTGAATATTCAGGGTTGATTACCTTTACGATTGATTATTTTGATCTTCTTGCTGTCCAAGAGAGTTTCAAGAGTCCTCTCCAGCACCACAACTCAAAAGCATCAATTATCTGTGCTCAGCCTTCTTTATGGTCCAACTCTTACGTCTGACATGACTACTGACTAGAGAAACCACAGTTTTGAGTCGATGGACCTCTGTCAGCAGAGTGATGTCTCTGCTTGTTAATACACTGTCTAGGTTGGTCATACCTTTCCTTCCAAGAAGCAAGCATCTTTTAATTTCATGGCTGCAGTCACCATCTGCAGTGCTTTTGGAGCCCAGGAAATTAAAATCTGTCGAGATGGCTTCCTAAATAAGTTCTTTAGGTAAAATTAAAACACTACTTAATTTTGCCCCAATTACACACAAATAGAGAAAAACAAGTCACTTCTCAGAGATGAATGCCGATATGTCTATATTTTAAAATTTTCAAACCACAAAATAATTACTTCATATATGCCTTATATAAAAATGCAGTGTGTTAGAGGGAGATATAAAAATGAATATAAAAAAAACTTTCCCCTTTTAAACTGACAATCTAGATGTAAATATTTTTCAATTGCACATATTACTTTGTAAATATGTGGTATTAAGGGCAATTTAAAAAAATATTTCTTAAATATTTTTAAACCTTTGCCTTCTTTTCAGAGGTATAGTGATGTTGTTGGACATTCCTAAGACAAAATGTTCTGCTGATATATCTATTATATTTTGTAAATTGTCTGCATACTAGCAAGATAATATCTTGTGCTAAAATCTGTCCTGGCTGATTCAGGAATAATTTATACAATATTTGGTTAATCATGTTCTAACATGTAACAATGCCATTCAAATCAGAAGCTATTTTGCCTTTTTGTAAAGTTTGTCTTGCTGTTTATGCCAGCTTTGTTTGCTGGTTAAGACTTTGGGCACAAAGGCTTAGAGCATTGGCTCTGGAGGCATTAAATGATCAGTATCTGTATCTGAACTCTTCTGCCTCTAAACTGAATAAATTCAGACAAGTTCTTTATTCTCCTGAAATCTCTCTAATCTTCCTGGACCTCAGAAACAGTGTATTCCTTGTAGGGTTTTGAAGGAATTAAATAAATTAATCTATGCAGAGTTTGTTAGTTTGCCTAGGACACAGTAAACGCTATATAAACATTAGATGCTTTATCTGGAGTCATTGATCTTTACATGTGGTAAATACTAACATCTAATTAAATTGCTTCTCAATTCTAACATCTAATTAAGTTACTCTTTATGCTTAGTAGTTGAAACTTAATTCATTTAATAATGTTAGCCTTATTTAATATATCTATTAAACATAATAAAAATAAATATTTCTTGAATATTATTTATGGTAAACACATTAATGAAGTATAAGAAAAGGCTCAGTGATTAAAGGATTGGCTAATTTTGATTCAATTCCCTATTCATCTTTCCAGCTCATTTTTCTCTCTCTCTTTTTTTAACTATGTAAGGAAAGTCAATCATTTTTACCATCTCTCTGTCCATCTAATATTTATCAGTCTGTTTCTGGGGTGCTTATTGTTGTTCAGCTGATGTTTTATCTAGTGTGTATTGCAGACTTCAGAGAAACAAAGAGTAAAGAGGGAATTTGCAGAGGGCCTTAACTTGGCAGATCCAAAGGGAAAGAATTTTCAGGCACAAGGGACTTTGTTGTCTGGTGAGATAACAGGAAAAAGAAAACATATAGAGGATGAATTGAGTGAGTTCTAAGAAACAGAAAGAAAATAAGATATTTAAGAATTGTCAAATTTCTGAGAGTAAGAAGAAAATTAATGTCACCCTTGCAAATCAGATAGTTTCTCAAAGAAGTCGTCTCTAATCAAATCTTTACTGGCTTCAGGGGTTTTTTGAGAGCAATATTTTTTTCATTGGTGAAGGTATTTTATAACATGCATTTATAAAACCCATTATTTTAAAGTCTCACATTTGGGGACTTTCACAGAAATCCCTTTTTACCTAAACATTTTCTATAGGAATATATAGGTTCAATGGATTAATGGAAGTATTTTAAACAAAGATGTGAACCTCATAAAATTAGCTTAAATATTTTGCCTCCTCATACTTTGGAAAAAAAGGTGTGTGAATTGGTTATTATAATACTGAGTGAATGAACCCAGTTAACTGAGGCTCATGGAGCTTAAATACCTAGACTGAGGTCACAGCTAATCTGTGTGCCAGGAGGAGTAAGATGCAAGTGAAGATCTATGGAGACAAGTGAAGAACAGGTTGTACAGTAACTACAAGGGAGGGTGTGTGCGTGTGTGTGTATGTGTGTGTGTGCGTGTGCATGTGTAGGCAGAGTGAGGGGAGAGGAAAGTTGGAGGAAAATCCAAAGAGGCAGACGTAACCCTGGGTAAAAAGAGGGTGGTGAACTTTTGAACCCCACCAGTACACAAAGCATACAATAATACCCACCCACTCAATTCTGCAGGTAATACAATCACAGTTCACAGAGTAAATAAAGTCTAATCCCACCAGGGTGTACTTCAAATAAGAACTTTGTTTCACTGGTATTAGTTCCTTATTTTTTCAGTTGCTTCTAGGTTCTTTAAATATTTGTATCATCAGTAATGCTCTTGGCTTCTATGCTTTTAAAGATAAGGACCAACAGCTTAATTTTGCAACTAAAAAACACCCAGTAATATACCAAGAATATGGAATATTTTATAGAAGTGCTTAATATGTTTTTAATTATAATTTTATGCTTATATTTTCCAAATGTAAATTAATTGTTTAATTATATAATTTAATGTTATTTAAATAATTTTGGTAGGACATAATAACTGAATGAAATTATTCTTCTTAGAGATTAAAAAATTACTTTGTAACACTTTAACTTCATAAAGCTAAGCTAAGTCATTTCAGTCGTGTCCGACTCTGTGCGACCCCATAGACAGCAGTCCACCAGGCTCCCCCGTCCCTGGGATTCTCCAGGCAAGAACACTGGAGTGGGTTGCCATTGCCTTCTCCAATGCATGAAAGTGAAAAGTGAAAGGGAAGTCGCTCAGTCGTGTCCGACCCTCAGCGATCCCATGGACTGCAGCCTTCCAGGCTCCTCCATCCATGGGATTTTCCAGGCAAGAGTACTTCATAGGAAACCATTAAGAGAAGAGAAAAACCAAATCTGCTGCTTTGTTCTTCTACTATGATTTGGTCCATCTAGTATAATTTGCATGTTCATTGGTCTTTATAATTTGTTTTAATTTTTAGCACTATTCAAATGTGGCAACCTTTACTAAAAACGCAATATGATCATTTTCAGAGAAACTGTGGACTAATGAATATTTATTGTTCATCCTCTTGCCTTCGACCAGAATATAGGTGAGGGGAAAAAAAAGTCACATACAGGAAATTATGATGAACAACAAGTAAATGTACTCAAAATGGTAACAAATGTTAATAATTTTGATGTTTACCAGTTGCTTCTTGCTTACCATCATTTGCCGTGGATTATTTAATTTCTCCTCCGGTTTAATCCCAGTCCTTTAAAGTGGATTCTACTACAACCTTCCCACTTTACAAATGAGGAAAAAAAGAGGCAAAGAAAAGTCATTTGTCCAAGAGGAGACAACTAGTAATTATTAGAGTTGAGAGCATTATACCAGGCCCCTGGACTTGACTTCACTTTCCTTTGTGGAATGTGATCCTTTATGATTTAAACAAACAAAAATTGTGCTTCTTATTCAACGTTCTTGGTTTTCTGCTCAAGTTATTTGAAAATCAAAAATAATAGTATGCAAACTATTAAAATATTTTAAAGTGAATTGAGGTTTTCTCTATATAGCATGACTTTTGCTTTTTGTCACACAATCTGACCGCAATGTCAGATTAATATATTTTATAAATTTAATTGAAAGTATAATATATATTACAAAGTTGAAAACAGGTATTTAAAAGTGAAACAAACATAGAGAATTATGAGAGAAGACATCATGTTCCAGGTAGCTAAAAAATTAAAATCTAATGTATTAATATCTATATTGAACAGATTTTATATTTAAGGTCATTAAAATTTGACAGAGCTTATGAAACACATTCATTCATCTGGATTATTCATATAAATTAGCAATGTAGCATATAAACTAGTGCAAAGTAATTCATGAAATCATTTAAATTATATTTCCAGAAAGTACATTGCTGCTTTCAAAACACACACATACATATCACTAATATTCTGTCCTATATAATACATATTATATGTTTATGATCACATAAATGTGCAAATATTTTTATAAATACATATTGTCACTAGTGTGATTTATATTTTTAATTGTATAATAAATGCATATACATAATAAATGGCACATTTTGTTAAATTGTGAGTTGCTTTGTTATTCTTATCATAAATGTATATGAAATATTATAGATAGGTTTCATAGTTTAATAAAGGTTATATATAATGGTCATAATTAAATAGATTTTATCACTTATAATTTTTAGAAAAAAATCAGCCATTTGACATCTATACTGGCAATATTTGTTCTCTTCAAGTGTCAGAGGAAGATGTTAATAATACAAAATAATCAAAATGCATTTAGTGCTATCTTCAGTTTTGTGGGGAAAGAGAAAGATGTTATCCACAACACTGCAAATTTAATCCCTGTGGAATTACTTTTGGTAACTTTTACATCACTTTTTTATTTTGCAAAATTAACTTAAGTTTGTTCAGCTAATACTTAACCATCATAAAATGTTACAGCTTCTTTTAACTTCCACTTAATGTTCAATCTAGTGTCCTTCACTGGTGGTTTACAAAGATGGAAGTAAATCATAAGTGAAGTTTCTGATTTTCATTTCTAAATGTTGTACATATTTTACCATATTAAAAATTTTAC
>NW_011494954.1:864265-895605 GCF_000754665.1 Bison bison bison | reverse complement strand
AATATTTTACCATATTAAAAATTTTTTAAGTGAAATAAATAAAATTTAAATAAATACCTTTTTGCTTGAAAATTGTCACTTGTGATATAAAAATTCTTTATCAGCTATAAAGATATATATATATCCTTTATCCTTATATCCTAGTACCTAGCACAGAGCCTCATTTGTAGTAAATACACAAGTATGTACTACACAAATGTTTTATGAGGATATTAAATTTCATTGGGCCCTAGATGTACAGAAAAAACTGTAGGTAGAATGTCATTACTGCATCTAATCTAACTTTAAATATAGCTTGAAGATGAAAAGGCAAAATTTTAGAAGTGAAGCAACTAACATTGCTTCATAATCTTCTTGCTAAAAACTTCTAAACTTTTTAATAAATCTATTTAGGAAGAGTACTAATATTTCAAGGTCTTTCAATTCTTACAGCTAAGTTTAAACACAATTGCTTTCCATAAAAAAATTAAATAATTCTTAAGCAAATGACTATCATGAAAAGTAAAATCACTATTCTGAGTAATATATTCCATTAATACACACATTTCTCTACTGTGTTAAATGTAAAATGTTATTCACTGTTACTCTACTATGTACAATATTTTCTCTAGAAATTCCAAAAGTCAAGTCTGCATTTCTATACATTCCTTTTCATTCCATAGTAAAAATCAACATATATTGAGAATCAGTATAATCCTTTAGAGTCAAATTACTTCAAACATGAGACATTTTTAACTTAAATGTCTACTTATGTATAACTCATTGCTGAATAGGACATTCTTTTTTTCTTTTTTTAAATACCAAACACATGAAAGCCAGGAGTAATTATATAAGTTTCATGTTAAGTCTTTGATTTAATCCAGTCACTATGCACTAAAAATCAAAAGGGGCTGGTTTTGAGTAGGGGAAAATTAATACACTTAACTAGAATTCAGTTTGTATTGCAAACTCTGCTCATCTATTCTTTTTCTTTACTGTGGGTGAATATATTCTCTTCATGAATCTTAGGACAATCTTAAAAACTATTGTATTTATTATAGTTTCTATATATAGCAAAACAGTATTTAAAGTTTGTGCATCATATATTTTTTAAATGGATCTCACATTCTACTCATAAATTGCCAATCACAACCCCACAAATTATTTCACAAAATATGATGCTAAGTAATGAATGAGTTAAAAGTTCTTCCCTTTATAGACAGTAGTCATTAGTTTTTCTTCAGATCTCCTTTTTATATAATTTCTCAAAGATAATATTATTTATGTTCTTTCAGAGTGTCTTAAAGCATATTGTCTTTTATTCAGATGGTATGCTATAGTGTTTTAAAAGTTCTAATATTTAACACTTCACTGAGCTTTTAAAACTTGGTAAAATAATAAATTACATTAAAAACTAAATAATATTTTGTAAAATGTTATGATTATTAAAAATATGCTACCACTTCCAAGGGTAGTAAAAAGATAAAAGTTCTCTAACAAATTATTTAAAATCAGTATTTTAAATCAATACTACAGTATTGACATATTGTCCTTGACATTTGATGAGTGATTTTTATTTTCAAATGAAAGAGATATCCAATCAATATAAATAAAGACCATTACTTTTTCAAAATAATAAGTAAATCCAGGTGATCTGTTTGGAGTCATCTTTCTGCAATCATCTGGTGTTTATGAACCCAAATGTCTCTACTTGTGCCTGCCCCATTACACATAGGATATTATTTTCTTATTGCCAAAGACTTGAAAGTCAGGACTAATTATTAACTTTTCATGTTGAGTCTTTATAATATCATTATATTAAATATATACCTCTTATATCCATGATATACATATTTATTTTGTATTAAGAATAAAGGAGTTAAGCATAAAATATAGATTTTAATTTTGAATAAGTTAAAGGATATATATTTATTGAAATACATAGGGCATCCTATATAATCTTTTATAGTATTGGACAGTTCCATAAGTTCCATATCTTAGATTTGATCTCTCTAATTAACTTGTCTATAAAAATCAGTCATTATCTAAGACTGATAATTGGCATTCAAAGAGGTAGCAGAATGCACCTGCCACTCTGACCACTGCTGACCTTCACAATGAATTAACTGAAAAATCCATGTCAGGCAGTTAATTGAATGAAGCTGTTGACTTGTAAGTGATAATGGTTATGATTAGTGTGCAACATAGCACATAACGGTAATGATGTAGTCTGGGTCTCCACAGACCTCAAAATGAAGTCTAAGAAGTCATATTCTAGTGAAAGACTAAATGACAAGAAAACTTTTGCTCCTTTGCTCCTGTTTCCAAAAAGAGAAATATTCAATTGGATTTAAAAGGTTGGTGGGTATTACCCTGCCCCTTGTACCTGACAGCTTGTTAAGGTAGATAGGCCTGTCAGCACTCCTTTCGTTTAGGTCTGAGGAGTTATTCTTCATTTGCAGCAGGAAGTGAGGAGTCAAATTGGCACTGCTGACTTCTGCCTTTCTTAGCAGCCAGTGAATTGCACATTTCAATGAGGTGCATGCTGAGCATGGCATGTGTATGTGTGGTGGCTTACCAGTTACTTTTTTGTTGCCTGTTTTCAGAGCTATTACAGTAATGAGATTAGTGATGCACAAGCTGATCATGCTTTCTTTAGACATTACACTTTGTATACGAGTGACAAATATGAAGTGAGCAGCCAGAAAATGTCATTTGGTAAGAAACCATGATGTGCGGGTGTTCCAGCTAAGCACACACTGTGTGCAGGATGGAAGCGCTTTTGTGGACCAGATGAATCCTGCTGGGCTCTTAGCCTTAGTGCTTTCAGATAAAAAAGAAAGCTTGTCCTGTGTGAAATTTGTTCCTGACTCCAGAGTCTATCCCATGCTTGTTAGAATATGACACCTTATAAATATCCTCAGCGAGAGATGCTGCTGAACCTCTAAATGAGAAAAATGAAGCCTTTCACAGCAGATGTATCAGGCCAGTGACCAGCTTACTCATGAGCAGAAATTGAACATGTGTCCAGAAATGCAAAGTGAGGCTTTGGAATGTGCTGTCAGTCCAAGATATTCTAAATATGCTCAGGGCTTCTGTGATTCAGCAGTATCCTGTGGTGTGTAAATGGGCTGCACTCCTGTTATTCCTTCCCAGAGATTCATATATTTACTATGTAAATGATACTTGAAGTTAATGGTGACTAGGAAACTGCTTAATGGAACTCAAGAGCAGATCTGAGAAATGGCATTGGTCTACCAATAGAGCTATTAGAATGGTCACAGACTTGTATCACAGATGCTACATTAACCTTGCGAGTGCATCAACTAATTCCATAAAGCCTGGTGTGTTTATACTGTATCCTGTCAGTAGGTTTGCAAGCTGTCTGCAATAAAACAGAAGTCATGGTCTGGGACTATTAGGGGTGCAGCATATGTCTACTGTGTATAACCAGCATGAAAGGTAGATGGAATGTTCTTTTGCTTTCACAGGTATAAAAGTTAGGCTAAAAAATATGTTTTCAGTTTGAGTAGAGATATTGATGAACAAGGAAATTGAAGATCCCAAATTAGAGGATTAGGAGTATGTACAGCAAGCAAAAACTGGAAAGGAGTGTTATGATTAAGGAAAATCCTGTGAGATCAGTCACAGGATCAGTCCTGTGAGATCTTGTCAACTCACAAATGCTGGTTTGTCTTTGTCTTTTAGGATATTGTTTTCACTATATGAGTTTGAATTTGTATTAAATGTTTTTGAATTTAATTATTGGCAGCCATTTCAAACTTTAGATTTATATATTAATAGTATCTGAAACTGTTAAGAAAGAAAGGTCATGGCCTGAAAATCATCTTAAAATATTGCTTGAAAATAGCTTCCTGGATATTATATATGGTATTGTAATTCTTGATTCTAACCCAATGAATGGAGCAGATTTTTAAAATGCAAAGCTTCTCTGTTTCTTTCATTAAGGTGATTGGGTGAAGTTTACATGAAAAATCGTGAATATACAAAATTTCTCTTCTGTCACTGGGCTATTCAAATTACCTATTATTAATTTAATCAAGAGAAATAGGATTATTTCTGCTAAAAAAGAAAATTTAAGTTAGCATTTTACTTTTAAAATATTGAAGTAAAAATTTAGTGGAGTGTCCTCAAGTATTAGTTACACTGATTGTATCTCATTTAGTTTTTCCTTTGTTCTGAATTCATTTAGCACATTTCTACACTCTGGCATATATATATATTTAATGTTATCAGTTTTCAGGTTAAAGTTGTAGACAGCAAATGCAAACTCAAATTGAACAAACAGTACAACCTAACGTTTGTCATTATAGTAGATATGTGTTATTTCCAAACAAATCATAGTAGAATCAAGTTGGCCATCTTATGCATAAGAAATTATTTAAAGCTTTAAGATGATTTGCATTATAGACCAATATGACATGTACTGACCTAGATGTTTGGCAAGAAAATATCATGTCCACAGATTTAGGCTTTTACAATTACCTGTTAAACTAACAGAAACCACAAATAGTTTTTTAAATTGCCAAAATATATTTACTGTTGCACTCATATACAATTCAGCACCATCTCAAGCTCCAAATATTATAACATAACCCCAAAAGTCAATGTATATTTAAGCCTGATTGATCCAATTATTAATTCTGCTTTATCTAAGAATTTCAGAAACCTACATATGCATTCCTAGATAATGTCCACACTACTTGAATGGCAAAGTATCTTGTATAGAATAGTACATCAAGAATGAAAGAATTGGCAGCTATACATTCCAACTTGCTTTTTTTGTATTCTGTTACATTCTTAACAGTTTTGAAGGATGGGAAAAGTGTACACAGAAAGCAGTTTTAAGTGGACAAAGTGGGGGTAGGAAGTATTGAAACTTCAAAAGAATTTTTTAAATAAAGCATAGTATTATAAAGTTGGTATAACTTTAAATCACTTAAGTTAAAGCAAGAAGAAGGTACAGTTTAAAGGTATAGTTATAATCAGAACTACATCTAACAGGGGTAAGAAAATAGTAAATACTAAAAAATTTGAAAAACACTATCCAAACATATTTATCTTCTTATACTCCCTCTAGTTCCCTTTGCAGATTAATTAAAATTTAATGTCCATCAAGGGACTAATAATTTTTACATTAAACTGTGAGGCTGGAAAGCAAGACCTTATTTGTGAATATTGCATTGAGAAAAACACTGTTTATAAAAAATTAATAAAAGTAACATATAAAGTAATATTTGAAAGCTATAAATGCCTACCATGTAGGCAATAATTTTGAAAGTATATTTTAGAATATAGTTGTATAATTTAGATAGAAATCTTAAAAAAATTTCTCATAATTTTTAAGTTTTAAAAAATTTTTTAAAAAGTTGAGTGGGTGAAAATAACTTAATCCAACTAGAAATGTTTCATATATTTATAGTGCTTGTATTATTAATTTAACATCATTGGCATTTTATGTGTTAAGAATGAAAGCATCAGATATTCTTCAGAACATATAAATGTAAGACATTAGGAAACATAAGGAAATCATAGAAGAGAATTAGTTATCACTATGCACCTAATCAAAAGAACAAGGAGCCACAGTCACGTCCTAGGGCCTAGGTGTTCACAATCACATTGTCATAGGAGAGAAAACTGCACTGATGTGCTTCAGTGACCAAACTCTTATGTGCAAACTATCCAGCCCACAAAAGTTATTTTGTTCCATTTCAGATCATCCATGAAAAAAGCAGCAATACTAGTAAAAGATTGTCCACTGAGAGGTTCGCTGTCCACTACAGTATTATTCCATTATTGTTATAGTCAATTTAAATCAAATTATGTGCATAAATCTCATGATAAATTTTTATAGAAATATGTCTTCAGAAACAATAGAGCCTAAGAAAGAGAAGAGCAAAGTATAATCATAGTTTTCAAGTGGGTAGATATCAACTCAAAAAACAGGAATATTGTGTTTGAACTTAAAATTTTTAATCTGAAGAAACTGAAAACTTTGTGGGAAATATTACTAATTAATCTTTTTAACTTTAGTAATCAGTTTGTGTCTATTCAAAACAGAAGAAGCTGCTTTTTTGGTGAAGCAAAACAGTCAAATTGATCATCTCCTAGTTGATTAAAAATAGATTTCATTTCATTACCCTAAACTAGAGACAGGATGTGGCTATATCTACTTGATGAAAACCATAGGTAAAATTTTTAAAAATAATCATTCAATTGCCTACATTCTGGAAACACCTAAATTTCTGACAGAAACAATTTCTCCATAGTTCCAAATAATGATATTATCAAAAAAGTATAATAAAGATTCTATTCTTCCATAGTTAGAAATTAAAATGCTTAATCCACATTAAAGAAATTGGGGGAGGGCTAGGTACATTTTCTATTCTTTTGATGGCAACTGGATTTTTAAAAGTTTCTTTTCCCTTATTTCTCCCTTATTGTAATGTATTAGATAGCATTTCAGATTCTTTAAGATTTTTTTGTTGGTTGAAGTAATCTCAAATTATCTTTAACTGAAACTTTTATTTTCATTTAATTTCACCTTTATTCTATACTTACACATTTTTCTCTATTTTCTAAGAATGTATTATACTCAGTACTGTACTGTTGATAACAAGTTCAAAAAGAATTATAAGTCAATTACAACTAGAATGTATATATTTAAAGTTCAATGCATGACTGTGAAAATATTCTATTTCCATCAAAATATAAATACATAGAATTGTTATAAATGATTGATCTAAATTGTGGAATTTAAATACATCTAACTTGCTGCCCTGCTTTTTGTTTTTCTTTTATTTTTGCTTTTGATTATTTTTGTTGTTATTGTTGATTCAGACTGTAAAGCTACTTTATATTTTTTGAAAAGAACCCTATTATAGGTTCTATTCATACATATCTCAGTGGAATTTTGATTAAAACTGGCAAATTTTTTTTTTTAACTTTCTGAATGTAGGTGTATGAGCTACCATTCAATTCACAAATTCAGGGGAAAATATTTTATATATTTAATCAAGGTAATAATAATATAACTAATAATATTTTATTTATATTATTCTCAGCGTTTTTTGGGTTGGGCCATATCTTGCAAATTAGTTTGTTATAGCAAACCGCTAAAATGGGTGTCCTTTCATGCCTGCCTTTCAACTTTTTCCTTGTCTTCTATCTTCAGCCTGCCATTGAGGTAAACACAAGGTATTCTTCTTAAATACTTATGTGAATGTTAGCAAAATGAAATAGGGCATTGCTCCAGAAAAAGGGGGAGGAGGGAGAAAGAAAAAGAAACTTCTCTATAATGCTGCTAGCAAGGCTTTATCTTTATGACACTAACGATAATCCCCTGTGTAATTAACTGTGGAGTGGTTATGCATGCAGCATGCAGCCCATGACAAGCCTCATAGAAAATACATCAGTATTAGCCACAGGTGAATTCGTTTAGAAAGATTAATGACTGCACCTGAATTTTAATGTCTGAAAAGGGATGGAACACTGAATCCTTAATTAAAAAGTTGAATGACTGGTATGGTTTGTTTAACATCACAAATTTCAATGGGAGGGTTTTGTATTCAAATGAAGTATGGAAAATGAAACTTTCCTTAGAAAGTGGTAAAGTCAGGGTGAAAAGCAAAAATGTTTTATGTGCTTTACTTTATGTAAATCGACACATGGATCAGTTGCTTTGATATGGATCAAATGTGGAGTAATTATGGCTCTTTTCTGTTTACAGAGAATGTGAAGCGAAGACATTTTAGAGAACAGGAGCCAGTATTACCCTGAAACCAAGAGAAGTTCGAGTAGGGGAGCAGTAAAACTGACGAGTGATCTTGTTTTTTTCCTTAATGTGAAGCAGTTTCTTTTTCATTATTATTTTACAAAGTTTTTAATGAAGAGAAAGTAACCTTGAAAAACAACTCCCAGTAGAGTTTCAACTGCTTTGCAACTGCTTTTACTGAGTATGTTAAAGCTTGTCACAAACAGAAGATTTCCTAAGACAATTTTAGTCTCCTTTTTTAGGACCTAGAAGGGGGCAAGAGGAAAGATGGCTTGGGCCTGCTTCTATCTGGAAGAGAAGGAAACATCTCAGCTTAATTACTTATCCTTCCTTGTGGCTCAGCTGGTAAAGAATTCAACAGCCATACGGGAGACCTGGATTCAATCCCTGGGCTGGGAAATCCCCTGGAGAAGGGAAAAGTTAGTCACTCAAGTATTCTGGCCTGGAGAATTCCATGGACTGTATAGTGCCTGGGGTTGCAAAGAGTTGGACACCACTGAGTGACTTTCACTTTCACTTGGTTAAAAAGAGCTAAAAGCAGATGTCTTAAGCAAGAATGACCGAAAGTGTTATTTTGGTCACTGTGCTTACAACTTTTTAAAATTTCTTACTGTTTTTCAATTAAATAACAGAAACAGTTAATATATTCTGGAGCTTTAGCTAACTCTGATTTGGGGAAAAAAAAATACCAAGAAAAGATAGGGAAAAAATGAAAAACAATAGAAAGGAGGAAAAATAGAGGAAAAAGGTATACAAGGAAAAAACTGGCATATTATCATTGACCTATCCAGAGCAGAAAATTTACATGTTTAATATAAATGCATAATTTTTTTCTAGAAACAAACAAAATAACCAACAGTCTTTTATTGTCATGTAACATGATGTAGGGTTTTTACAAAATGAAACCAAGATGTATCTGGTAGTTTTATACTAACATGGTTTATACAATTATCTGCATTTTCTTATTTGTTCTTTGCTTGAAACGGAAATTCCACTGGAATTTTAGTTTAGAAGCTATCAAAGCACATGTAAAATTCCTTTGCCTTTTTATTTTCCAGGTCAGAATGCTGCTCACATCCATAGCAAAGTAGATTTTGATGCTCCTTAGCTTCACACATTGCCTGCTGTACCACTTTTTCTGCCAAGTAAAAGCATGGCTTTTAGTTCTGTCTGCTTTCCAAGGGAACACATTTTTAATGAAATGTTATTTAGGAGTATTTGTTACTTCCTGTAAAAGGTTCTTTCATGGTTTTGTGTGTGTGTGTGAAGAAAAAAAGAAATCAGCCTCTTAAAATGTTGTAACTGTCCCCAGTACTCAGAACACTGGGTGTGTATTGGGGGGTGGGGGCAGAAACTCCAGCTCTCACAGATGCATCATATGTTTTTAATAATGGATTTAAAAAGCGTGTGTTCCACGTACTGCTAGCACCTCTGAGATTATTTTAAAGCAAGTTTATCACTGCCGATCTCCATTTCTTATGGTTACCTGTGTTGTAGTGTGAGACAACATTATCAGCACATGGACTAAAAATATTTTGCAGAGATTGGGTTTAGTTTTAAAGTAAACACTGATGTCTTAGCATACAGCCAAAACTGAAATGTAAAGAAATGCTAATGCTTTGGCAGCTCTTGTCTGCTGAATTCAGTTAATCCTTTAGGAGTCAATCTGTGGGATAAGGTTTGAGGGGGCTTAAGGATTGGTATCGCTAATACCACTTAAAATAATTTGCAAACGTGTCCATTAAACCTGTCAACAAAGTGTTGACGGACAAAAATAGGTTGGGTCTGGATTCGCCCGGGGTTGTTGTCAGCTAATACTGTACCTAAATTTTTTTCCAAACTTATTTAAATGCTCATCACTAAAAGTTAAGCGTAGTCTCAGTTGGTTCATAAGCATTGCTAGGAGAGTCCTCATAATTTTCTGACTCCAGGGGATCATGTTCACTCCTGAAAAAAATTAAAGGAGAAAGAATAACCAAATTTCAAACTTAACAAAAATTAAAGGATTAAAACCAAAAGATATTTAAAGTTTTCTCTTAAGTACTTTATTGCTACTAATTTAAAATAATCATTCAAAGTGATTGCTAAAGGGGAAATTATTTAAAGAAAAAAATGTTTTTGCTAAAAAAACTCTATTTGAATGAAAATATGAAATAGGACTAAAATGCATAGTCATAAATAAGCCAATATATATAAAAGCCTGGAGAGATATATATATATATGTATATAATCCCCTAATTGTGTACTATATTTTTATCCAAAGTAATAAATAATGATCTTGAAAGTGTCTGAAAATATATATATATATAATTTATATATATAATTTCTTATCTTTAATATATATAATTTCTTCTAAAGATCTTGTCCTAAGTTAACTAGATTCTGATAACTCTAAAGGTAAAATATAATTCTCATGATTACATAGTAAAGTCTCACATCTGTGGTATCTTCCAGTGTTCATAAACCTGCCACATGTAGTGCCATAGTAAATAGAATTTGAATCACTTTCCTTGCTGAATGAGGGGATAAATAAAATGTTTCTGCGTCTTCCTTCTTATTTCTCCCCAAAGCACAATGCTAATTTATGACACTTAATATATGTACTACCTCAAACATAGTTTAGATTTCTTGTAATATTTATAGTCTAATTGGAAAGGATGTCTATATATTTTGATAAAATAATTAAACATATTTATATTGGTATTGATGCTTTTGAACTGTGGTGTTGGAGAAGACTCTTGAGAGTCCCTTGGACTGCAGGGAGATCCAACCAGTCCATTCTGAAGGAGATCAGCCCTGGGATTTCTTTGGAAGGAATGATGCTAAAGCTGAAACTCCAGTACTTTGGCGACCTCATGCAAAGAGTTAACTCATTGGAAAAGACTCTGATGCTGGGAGGGATTGGGGGCCAGAGGAGAAGGGGACGACATAGGATGAGATGTCTGGATGGCATCACTGACTCGATGGGTATGAGTCTCAGTGAACTCTGGGAGTTGGTGATGGACAGGGAGGCCTGGCATGCTGCAATTCATGGGGTCGCAAAGAGTCGGACACGACTGAGCGACTGGTCTGATCTGATCTGATATGACCCATATAGTTACTTATTTTTTAGAAATACAGTATAATTACAGCAAATGGCTGTTTTAATTCTCTATGAAAACAAGGAGAAAGCATTAGGAAGCAAAAACTATACAATATTGTTTATTGACTATTTATTGTGATACTACTGACTATTTATATGAGTCAGTCACTAGATTACAGGCTTTAAGTGTATCTCATTTTTGACCTGAAGATATCCTTGTGTTGGGTATTGTATTAAAAAATTTTGTAGATTAAAAAAAAAACAGATTTGATGACTACTTTAAATCTAAAGCACTAGCTATATTAAAAATACAAAGACTTTTTAAAAATTTGCCATTCCTGTGCTCACTATATTTAACTATCATTGGCTTTATTAAGAATGATGTCTTTACTCCAGAATTCTAGAATGTTTGTCTTGGACGTTGTTTGGAGATCTGTTCTGCAATTTGTAGACAAACTTGTGGCAGCAAGTACATACATAAGTAAGCTATTATAGAAAACTGGAACTCCTTTCTGGGCCTGATGGTGAGAGAATTGGATGTAAGGTTTGCAACACAGTACAAACCATCCTGTAAGACTGCACCTGTAAAATAACAGGGGCTGTTGGCACCGCTAATGGAAGCGAAGGCACTCAGGAAAGTAATCTGCTACCACCTATTTTAAATTTAACATACATGAAATTTTTCTGTCTCTTTGATTTTGGTTTGGGGTTTCTCTAAGTAGCCAGGACACACATTTCACTGCCAAGCTTTCAGTCTATTTCATTTCAAGCCTGTTTCTTACTCCTAGTCTGAAGTCCTCAGAAAACCCGGAAAAAAATATAAATGACAATTTTCTTCTTGTGGTAGGATTTCTTTTCATTACATACTTGGCATGCTAGTAAAATGAGAGTCACTTAATGATTAAGAAATAAGACACATGATTTTTCTTATGTGTGGAAAGTTTAAGATAGAAGATAGTAAAACTTAATTGTAGAATCTAAGTAGTGAGTATTTGGGAATTTACAATACTTTTAACTTTTCTGTATGTTTGAAATTTTTCATATTAAAATGTTGGGTGGCAGATATACAATTAAGTTCATACATACCATTAAGTAGACTCTAGAAATTACACCTGGGTCTTCCTAGGTGGCTCAATGGTAAAGAATCCACCCGGCAATGCAGGATCTGCAGGTTCGTTCCTTGGGTCAGGAAGGTCTCCTGGAGTAGGAGATGGCAGCCCACTCCAGTATCCTTGCCTGGGAGAGCCCATGAACAGGGGAGCCTGGCAGGCTATAGTTCACTGGGTCACAAAAGACCCGACTTAGCGACTAAAGAACAACAAGAAATTACACACCAAACTCCTACTAACAGTGGTTATTGGTGTGAAGAGTAGGAATTAATAAGACACTTTACTTCCTCTAAATTATTTATACTTTAAGCAGAAGCTTGAACTATCTATTAGGAAAAGTTATTTCCCTCTGTATGTTAAAAAATTTTGTAAAAATGTGATCAGTGAAACAAAAAATGGACCACTGTGCTGCTTTGAAATTCTTTATTCTTTTGATGCAGAGTGAAGAGAAAAAGGATGTGATTCATGTTAGAGAAGTTCTTCCATTCCATGGGTTGTGCCAGAAGAGTTACTTTTAAAATTTCAACCAAATCCAGATAATAGAAAATTCAAAGGACAATCACAAATAGGATATGTTGACATGCCATTAAATGTATTACATTTTTGGAACCACACACACACTGTGTATGTATATAAATTTTTCCATATGGTTTAGTTGGAGAGATAAAATTAGCATAATAAAAATAATTTAAAACTAAGCTCTCATTAAACAGAAATCCAGAGAAAGGGACTTAAACAGACTGATCAGGCAGAATTAATATATTTGAGGAAAATTACAAGGGAGAGTCCAGAGATTGAAAAATCCCCCCAAATATGTAAATTAATTATACATATATAGATAGATAGATACTTACACATATACATGTATATAAGGATCACACTGCATAAGTGATTTTAACCCATATATATATATATATATAATAACATGAGATCTTGAACATAACATTACTTATTCTTCAAGCTATGACTTTAATTGCTGCCTGGAATTCCATCATAAGTATATCTTATTTAATTTTATCAATCCTTCTTTTGCAGTGGTCATTTGGTTAACCTTAACATATCCCTATGTTGAATATATTGATATTTTTGTATAACCAAATACACCACTATTTCCCTTTAGTTTTGGTTCTTCCTCTACTTCTATCATTGGGGTCTGGAATGACCCATGATTTTTACATTATAAATGAGGTATAGCAACAGGTGCTCTGATTTAAAGAAAGCTCACATATGAAAATCAATTTCTACAAAAAATAAAACTGTGAAAATATTCTTCATTTTATATGAATGACTTCGCAAAAGGTCTCTAAATACAAATGTGCTTAAAGTATAGTTATATTTATAATATTTTAACTTACATGCCTTAGCACATAAATTTCTGTTGATATATGCAATGGGTTTATTTCACTATACTTTAGATATACTTTTAAAGATAAAATTCATTGGTACAAATACATACATTTTATTTTATGTACTTTTAACCAGATTTTATTAAGGATAAACAACATATTTTTAATCATCATTACTCTGAAAATTATTTTTATACTGTCCACAAGCTAGGCTATTTGTATCAACCATATCAGTAATTCAGATACTAAGATTTTGGCAGGGGGGATAAATGATTCTTATAAATGCAGCGCTTGAGTAAGTTTTTCCACAATGAATATGCTATATTGCCAGCATGCTTTCTGTGGTAATGTGTCTTCAGTTTCCTTTAAGGATTTAATATTTTTCCCAATGCAGCTGTGTGAAAAGCTAAAGTACAGCACTTCCTATGAAACCATTTGTCATTGACCTTCATCTACTGTGTTTACTGTCCTCTGTGTATTGCTAAACTTCACTTTTAATAGGAGAAAATAGGCCTTAAAGGGGAAGCAGTATTTTACTGCTGAGCAAGAAACTATTTATATTCCTTTTACAAAGCCTGCCCAGAAGCATGTAGAATGCCTCTTGACCAAAGGAGATGGGATGAATATTCATGTGTTTTATGAATCACAGAGTTGAGGCCGTATGGTTTTCCCATTTATCAATTACTGGTTTAGGATTATCCAGCCGAAGAGTTGAACTGATTAACAACGCTCTTTTTGTTTGCTCTGTGTTGAGGTGAAACAGCCCAGTGACAACTGTATTATTTCTTGCCTCTTCAGCTGTCCACACTTGTGCAATAAGCTTAGCATCCTGTCAAGTTTTATCATGTAGCCTCTTTATTACCATGTTGTGAGAATTTGTATAGTTGTAAATCAGAATGACTTTTTAAAGTTTAATTTCTCATTGCAGTAAAGACCTCATGGTTACTATGGCTAACAAGCATAGCTAATCATGCCCATCATAAGAGAGCTCAGGTATGCTTGGCATCTGACTGGAAAATTAAAGTTTTAAAAGTTAATGCCACAAGCAGTTGAGAAAAACAGCTGCAGTGGTACAAACTGACTGTTAGAGAGAAGCTGGAATAATTCACACAAACTCACCTTGACTGACTGAGTTAGCATGTTTATTTTGGTTTTGTTTTACATTTGTTGTTGTTTTTTCATTTCCTTTTCCTCCAAACTTCTGCTTCAGTTCCTTTTTAAACTGTCACTAGGAGATTTCTTCTAGGGCTATTTTACTCATAAAAATTAGGAAAAACAAAACAAAACAGTGAATTCTTCAGTGGTTTGAGAACTCCGCTTTTTAGAAACTAAATTCAAAACTCTTTGCAAAAGACGCTTGATCCTTCTTTCTTTCTCTCTCCTCTCTGTCACTCTCTCAATCCCCCAACTCCCCCTCCATCTCCTCTGTGTTTACTTTCATTAGTATGCAACCGCAGGTTTTAATGGCATGGTGTGAAAATAGCCAAAGCCTAAAGGGGCTTTCTTGAGTATATTCTCACTTTAAATGCTGAAGTAGCAATTTCTTTTTCAAGAGAACAATGAACCTGCTCATCCAGTGTTTAGCAGCTTAGACTTAAATCCAAACTTTTCTTTTGGCATGGTTACATATTGATTCCCACTTTATCCCTTTTCCTGTTTCTTTGTGGCTGCCTTTTGCTGTCTTTGACGAGGGTTGCCTATTTCAGTTTGTGTGTGTATCAACATCCCCATGCTTTGCTCTCTTCCCTCGTGATGGGCAGTCAGTTTCAAATCTATAGAAGACTATTTTTAATATCCATTTTGAATTATTTCTAACATTTCACTGTTATTGTGACTATGAAGGAAATCTGGCTGCCTCTACAATGTACTGAATATTCCAGTGTGGTCTGAATTAGCTGGCATTTAATTCTCTCTTCATGTACACAACTTTTATTGCTAACCTACTTGAAAAGGAGCCAGGGACAAGAGAGAATTGCCCTGCACTTTAGTTGTGTGGAGCTAGTACCTTTGTCCTAGTGTGGGAGAATCTAATTTTCTCTGTGAATCCAGGGCTACACAAGAAGCAAGTTAGCACCTTGGAGCACTTAGGAATTCCTCAAACAGCCTTTGTTGACACAGTCTCTGAAGCGATTGAATCACCCTACAAAAACCAACCTGATGCATGAAAAAAAAAAAAAAGCTCTATATATTTTACATGGATTAAAAGAAGTCTATCATTTGGGAAAATGAATTAAACTTTTTGGGGGGCAGGTAGTGAATCCATTTGCATGGAGGACTCTCCTACATCAAGACAGACTGTGGCAGTGCTGTTGGATCTCTTCCCTCAGATCCAAGCATATCACTCTATACAAGGTGCCACGCTTTGGCTGTCTGGGATTCTGAAAATTCTGTTTGTGGAGGAATGAACAGTGTCAAATTCTTTGTTTGACATTCTGAACACCAAGTCTTACATTGTGAATTCTCTTTTTCTGGTTTCCCAACCCTGAGTGTTGCATGCAAAATACATATGGGATGGAGATTAGAAAGATTCTGTCTGTATGAGTTTTTACTCCTTTCAAAGCATATGCTTTATTTGGTGAGAGCAGCTCAAGTATACCTGTACTCCTTTTTTTCTAATGAGTGAGTTACATTGCTTGATTTACATTTTATTAAATATACTTTCAGCATTATACACACTCTAAGGCTATAGCACTGCATTTTATTTCTGATTTAGATTTGGTGGCTGCTAAATCACTATATGGTAATAAGAAAAGAGAGAGATTAGGTCATCACTAAGTAGTGAATAAAACGTAAGATAGATTTATGAACATATAAGAGAAAAATAACAGCTTTTGATGTTGAGTTTGTTTTTCAACAAAGTTGATCTCTCAGTTATTCGAGTGTCCTTCATCATACACTTTTCCATTCATTACTTTTCCATATTACAGTGAAGTGAAATGGAAGTCACTCAGTCATGTCGGACTCTTTGCCACCCCATGGACTATACAGTCCATGGAATTCTCCAGGCCAGAATACTGAAGTGGGTAGCCTTTCCTTCTCCAGGGAATCTTCCCAACACAGGAATCGAACCCATATCTCCCATATTGCAGACAGATTCTTCACCAGCTGAGCCACCAAGGAAACCCAAGAATACTGGAATAGGTAGCCTATCCCCTCTCCAGCATATCTCCCCAACCCAGGAATTGAAAGAATCTGCATTGCAGGCAGATTCTTTACCAGCTGAGCCACAAAGGAAGCCCATCAAAAGCAAGACTCTTATACCTCTACAATGCCATCTTTATAATTCAAAATCTTGCCTAAAACAGTCATTCATTCATTCAGCTGTTCAGGCTGAAGAACTATGTATAATATCCTTACAATGTTTGGCGTGGTGATTACAACTCCAGAGAAAGCTGCATTCAGCAAACAACAATTGAAAACGTTGCCTTAAGGCTTTTAAATTTACTAATAAACTGCACCTTAAACAGTAAATAATAGCAAATATAAAATCAATCTGAAGCATGAAACCATAGCTTTAAAAAATATTAAATATGTTCCCTCCATTTATAGAAACGGAGTATTACTCCTCCTCACTTTTTAAATAGACTATTTTTAGAGCAGTTTTATTCTATTTAAAAAGTGGGGAGGAGTAATGCTCCATTTATATAAATGGAGATTAGGGCTTCCCTGGTGGTTCAGATGGTAAAGGACCTGTCTGCAATTGGGAGACCTGGGTTCGATCCCTGGGCTGGAAAAATCCTCTGGAGGAGGTCAGGGCAACCCACTCCAGTATTCTTGCCTGGAGAATCCCCAGGGACACGGGAGCCTGGCGGGCTGCAGTCCATGGGTGGCAAAAAGTCAGACATGACTGAGTGACTATGCACACAGAACAGTTTTAAGTTCACAACAAAACTGAGCAGAAAGGACAGAGAGTTCCTTTAGACCCCTACCCCCAAACACTCATAGCCTCCCCCAATGTCAACATTACACACCAGAATGGTACATTTCTTTCAATTAACTTTTTTGTTAGTGATTAGAGACAACTGTCAGGTGTCGAATTCACTGAAACTCTGGGTTAATAAAAAAAAAAATCCTGTTTTTAGCTCAACTTCAAGCCTTGCTGAGGTGCATTATTCCAAGATATAAATAATGCTTTGAGTGCTACTACATTCATGATACTAAATGCATTAGAGGACATACTGTGTACAGTGCATGACACAGAAGGAAGAGGTGCTAAAAGTAACAACTTGGAGGTGTCAACAGAAGCACTAGTTGGTTTGTGGATATAAATTAACAAATGCCTCACCAGAGATTAACACTGAGGATGCAGTACAGCCCTCCATGAGACTTCAACTCCTTCTGCTATTTGCCGTTACTTCTACCTGTGGGAGGACAAAATTCCAGATGCAATCATTCAGCACCAAAGCCCTGCTTCCTCAATCTACTTCTTAGTGGGACTATTAAAATTGAAGCTCTACAGAGAAATTAAAATAGCACTTGCCATAACATTTTAGGAATAAGTACACATTTAAGGCAATCAGACCCTAGTGTACAAGAGCGTGAAATCTAGAGAAAAAGACTTAAGATTGGCCTAAACAATATGAAAGAGATGGTGATTAGAAATCACACATACTTGAATCGCTGTTTTTTTTTCAGGCTATTACAATATTACAAACATGCTTTGTGAAGTCAAATGGTGGATCTTTCTAGTAGCAATTCTGGTCTGAAAACCATACCAATCCTGAGTGTTAAATATAAGCCTATGAATCAATAAGATATCTATCTTTGGCCATACAGATTTTGAATATTAAATAGGAAAGTCTTAAAGTCCTTGGTTCTATCAGCTTTCATTATATTGGAGACAGATTTTTTTTTTTTTAATGAATCAGGACTATGAGTATTGATTCAATCAAAGAGTTCTGGGAACATGAACAGAAAAGAGATTCTCATGACACCATGTCCCCAACATAATGTGTGCATATAATCCATGTGGGCCATGGGTATTTTATAAAATTATTCATAAGAAAAGGGGATCCCTTTAAGCTCCTACTCTTTAAATGATGTTTCTTCATCATCTTCTTATCTTGTTGCTTTAAGACTTTTCTGAGTGCTTATTGGTTCATGTTTCTCATCAGTTTTTCCACCAGCTTTTCTCCTCTGCTTCAAAAATTGTCCTAAAGCTTGCCTTCAGTCCTTATCACAATGGCCCCTTATCAAATGACACATTTGCCTCTACATGCCTTCCCATCTTATCCTAGTTCCATAAACCATTTACAAATAATTATTGTTTAAGAATCAATTAAAGCATTCACAGTGCTCCTGCTTTGCAGGAAAATTGGTAGTGAAATTAAAAAGCAGATGCCATCAACAAATTAGTATAACATTTATGAATGGAACTTTTAATTTCAAAGCAAATAACATGTAGTCAATTTTTTTCCTCCTTTTTTACTTTATTAAATTACTTTGTCCCTGCTCAATATTGCAAACTAATAGTATTTAAGTCATTTCTTATAGCAATAACATTTCAATCCATTTTTATTTTAATGGTTTTTAAAAAATTGGATAAAAGAATATTTTTGTATCAACCCTGACTCACAAAATAAGCTCTACAGATATTTATTCTATGAATGAATGAGAAAAAGATTGTCATTTTCCATTTGGTTTTTTTTTTTTTCCACAAGTAAATTATTTAATGAAATAAGTATGGAGAAGCATTACCAAATCCACATGTATACATACCACAAAATCCTTGGTCTTTGTGGTATGTATAAATACTATTTCTTTAAGCATTAAAGGTGTTTCCCTTCTCCAGTGTTTATTAGACAATAGCAGGTCTTCTATATTGGAATAGTGTTTTCAAAGATAAAGTACTGTATATAAGAAAAGGGAGAGCTTCCCACATGGCTAAGTGGGTACAGAATCCACCTGCAAAGCAGGTGACGCAGGTTCGATCCTTCAGTCAGGAAGATTGCCTGGAGGAAGACATGGCAATCCACTCCAGTATTCTTGCCTGTGGAATTCTATGGACAGAGGAGCCTGATGGCCTACAGTTCATAGAGTCACAAAAAGCTGGACACGACTAAAGTGACTGAGCATGCAGGGAATCAAAAAAGGAAGACTATTTTTCAGAGCTGTGCTCAGAAAGAAGGGATTGGTGGTTTCACTATGTGCTACATAGTTGAAGGTAGGCAGGTACTTAGGGCTCATTACATGTGATTTGAATCGCTAAGAATAGTTGTGTTCAAAGCATAGATAGTCATGTCTTAAAAGACACTCATGGGATAGACAACAGCTTCTTCTTAAGCCACTTAATATTTTCTGTCTCAAAATTAATATTTCATTATTCCTTGGAGCACTTGACATGATGTTTGTGGTTTGAAAATATACAGAAACTACTATACAAACTAATATTAAACTGTCTTCAAAACTCATAGAGAGAAGGTACTACAACTAAATGCTTTTGCACATAGCTGAAGTGATTAACTCTTGTAGACAGATTTAATGCTATGATCATTTATTTTAAAGAAGGACAAAGGTAAAGAGGGGCAAGGCAGGAGATGAAATGGATACAGTGAGAAAGTAAAAAAAAAAAATTAATGTCAGTGTTTCCCATCTAGGAACAGTGGCTCCCTGCTACTTTCTGAACTATCATGTTCAAAGCTGTTGATTTAGGCTCCTGCTGGTAAACATGCTTTTTTATAACCTCAACTCATCCATATTTCACACAAGGGACTTCATAAAAGAGACAGATTTATAATTTCCTGTCACTGAATTCAAGATTACCAATTATTTCTTTATTGAAATTTTTGCATCCTTTACTAGAATAGGTATTCATAGCTTTATAGACCTTTTCTTTTTTCTCAGTCACTCAATTTAGATTTATGAAGCCTGAGAGTTTTCTCCTGCAGCAACTCACAAAAACATTCTACTTCAAATTCACAGTGCCTCAATCAATGTAATTATTTCCAGGAACAAGCCACAAGTTTTAGAATTTATATGGTTTAATAATTCTATGTTTTTGGATTATGTAATGATTTTGCATGAATAGGAAATAAGGAATTTTGAGGACAGAGTATATGGCAATACTTAAAGATTCCTTTGTAGATTAATTGGACATTCGTATTTTGAATTTTAACTTTCCTTTGTGTACAATCCAAGATTTTAAACTTTCCAAGTCCTATCAATATCACACCTTCAGAGCTCTAATTATGTTGAAGTTTGCATAAATAGCAGACAATTTCAACCTGAATATTTTACAGTGAGACTCCAAAAATAAGGATAGGAAAGTTTCTGAAATGTGAGTTATCTTTTGAGCCTGAGAGCTGAAAGTCAGTGTCCATAAAAGAATGAAAGATATGTCACCTCATCTACAGGTGTTGCGCTCTAGCCTGTTGACAGAGTTTGACTCTGGTGCAGTTCTTAGATGTGTGGAATCCGTGGAGATGTTAGAAAAATACAGTCAGGCAAATTTCCTGTATTATCGTCTGAGAAATGTTTAGGACCCAGAGAAAAACTCTCTAAAATATGTCGTGAAGAATCTGGCATTTCTTACAGGGCCAAGAATCCTATTTCACTTGAAGGCAATAATGATGATCCCAAAGAAAGACACATAGGGTTATCTCACACTTTGGCTTTGGAAGAATAAACAAAGGAACCCCTAGTTCCTAGCAGACACGGTACCTCCCTCCCTTCCCAGGGTACATGGCCTGAGGAATAACAGAAAAGAGGTTGAATTTCATCCCTCTTTCCCCCAGGCACCTAGTATGGACATTGCACAGTCACTTTTTACATTCCATGATTAATTCCCAGGCAGTTCAACAACAAAGACGGGCACAGAATGTGAGACCCGGGACCTCAACTGTCCAGACATTTCATCTGTAACCTTCCTTATGAACACCTCTACCATACCATTCGTCACTCAGAATGAGAATTTTCAATGAAAGTTTGCAGAATAGATAAATAAAACAGAAGTCAGTATCTATAAATGATGAGGAGTGACAGATTACTAAGAATGAAAATTTATTTGGATCTAATGCTATATGTCTCATTAAATGTCTGCTAACATAAACTATATATGCATTTTATAGTATATATAATCTTCGTTTGATCTTCGTAACAAATCTGTGAGATAGAGTCAAATATTTTTATCCAGATTTTCACATTAAGGAATATTATTTCATTGTGTATATGTACCATAGCTTTCTTATCCATTCATCTGCTGATGGGCATCTAGGTTGCTTCCATGTCCTGGCTATTATAAACAGTGCTGCGATGAACATTGGGGTACACGTGTCTCTTTCCCTTCTGGTTTCCTCAGTGTGATGGGGAACGCGGGTATACCTGTGGTGGATTCATTTCAATATTTGGCAAAGTAAAAAGGAATATTATTTCAGGGAGGTGAACTGGCTTGCCTAAAGCTACACAGTAAGTCAGGTAGAACACAAGTAGAACTCATTTTCTGAGTGCAAAAAAGACAGTAAGTACTATTTAGATTCACATGGAAGAAACAGAAGATTTGGGATTTTGAGAAGATTTTATCAAATGATTATTTACATCCCTCACTGAATATTGATGGTTAGGAGAGCCCATGGAAAATATGGTGAGACCTTCCACAGTTGTATTAGTAGTCCTTTTTCTAGCTTTATCTTTCAGGCATTTTGGGGTGGGGGGATCTTAGTTCTGGACCAGGGATTGAACCGTGCCCTCAGCAGTGAAAGTGCCAAGTCCTAATCACTGGACCACCGAGGAATTCCCAAGCATTTTTACAATATACAATAACTCACATTAATTTTGATATTTCTCAGTTTCTTTTGTTTCTGAATGTATGTGAGGGTATCTGTATAATTTGATATTGAATTCAAGAATAACTATGACCCATTGAAGCAGGTCCAAAAGAGGATATGAAGATAAAAATTTTGTGAAAGATATTTTTGGTGAAAATTGCTAATACAGAGTATTTTTAAAAGTTTATAAATATTATAGCATCATCTTTGATTATTCTCACATATAGGTAAGTTTTCATAGGGTATTCTTCCAAAATCAAAAGAACAAGGGTATAAAATGTAAATGACTCCTAGTTAAGTCATTTTGTTCTCTTGTCTTTGTCCAGAACTTTTAAATTTACACAAGAATTCCAAGTTAGGCTAGGTGGCCATTAAGCCAACATATTTTCTTAAGATGTCATGAATTCAAATGTTAAAATTCTTGAGATTCTAGAGGTAGTATAAGAATTGTAAATATTGTTTTATGAGTGATATAAAAGTATGCTATATGTAATGTCAAACAAGTCACAGTGCAAATGAGTTGAAATTGTGCAATTCTGAGTTTTTATTTATCCTCAATGGTATACTGTTTTTCTATTTTAAAAACATAAATATGACAAAATAGAGTCATACTTAGTGCTGTGAAGTCCAAGTTGCTATAATAGTAATAAAAAAAAAACACAGTATAACTTGAAGATAACAAAACAGAAAATGAAGGCAAGGAAAAAAATATGTATTTTATGTAAAATATGTCAGCTTACAGTAGCCTAAATAGGCAGAAAATTGTTGAACTGTAACATTCACATATTATTTATGAACATACTAACTAACAGTAAGATCTGGGTTTCTCAAAAACCTGTCTTGCCTGTCTTGGTCTATTAACTTTTCATCAGTATTTTTGTTCTTTACTCTATCCTCTAAACAATACATTGAAAAGAGAAGTGTAATCAGTGAAATTTTCAAGATTCATTTTGATAGAAATAAAATCATATTTTCTAATGGTGAACCACACCATATTGTATCCTAGCTATTCTTAATGCATTGATTTTACCTTTTGTTGCTGTGACCCTTTAAAAAAGGAAACCATTTTGCAAGTACTTTCAAAGTACAAAAATTTTATATCTCAATTTCCATCTGTTTTTGTGGTTTAAGAGAATGCAGCAATTTTTAAGTACTATTGAAATGAAATACATAATAACATAAAATGAACAATAAAAGAAATCTAAGTATAGTGAGTTTAAAATGTCAACAGATTCAAGAATGCCTTGGTTTTTACCAGTACATTTTCAGATTTCTTTTTGAGGAGAAATCTGCCTTTTCTTTCTTTCTTTCTTTTTTTCATAAGATTTAAGAAATCCTCACAAGATTTTGCAAGCTCCTTTTGGGGGCTTTCCATAGTGATGGTTATAGGCTGTGACTGTGAAATCTTTCTCATAGAAGTCAGTTGAAATTATACTTGTAGTAATCATACTAAATATAGTGAAAATAGAGAGCAAACAAATAAATAAGTATAGGAACAATTTTTACATTCAATTAAACATTTTCATTTTACTCCAATAATTAATATGAGGATAAAAATGATCTTGGAGCACATTATGTACATTGATATAGCATGCATTACCCTACCAGGGTTAAAATATTATCATTACGCCTGTTATGCACATGTAAAAGTAGATCCTAGGAATGAAGCATTTATAGTAAACATCCATATGTTTTAGTAAACACAAGTGCACACTTTCCAGAATAAGCAAATGTGTGAATTCCTTAAATGGTACTGAAGCATTAAAATAGTCACTCTTTTTATATCCCTAAAAGAAAAAAAACAAACAAACAACAACAAAAACAAACGCTAAATAGTGTATATTGAGATTATAGCAAAGCAATAATGACAAAAATAGTAACAGGCACCTATTTGGCTCTATTATCCTCATACTTTGCAGAAGGCTGACCTTAGAGAGGTGTTTTAGTAATTTTCAAGTGATAACTAATCTAGTATAACTTAAGATCTACTGTTAGAAATTAGTCAATTATAATAGAGCTAACTCTTACATAGTATTTATTCATATGAAGCACTGGACACTTTTTCTAAGTACTCTCTGTATATTGACTCATGTGCTGCTGCTCAGTTACTTCAGTCATGTCCAACTCTTTGTGACCTCATGGACTGTAGGGTTTTCCAGGCAAGAATACTGAAGTAAGTTGCCATGCCCTCCTCCAGGGGCTCTTCCCGCTCTAGGGATGGAACTCACATCTCCTGCATTGCATGTGGATTCTTTACCACTGAACCACCAGGGAAGCCCCATATTGATTCATATAATTACCTTATTTGGTTGATTCAATTATGGTCTTCATTTCATTGATAAACAAACTGAGTGATTAAATAACTTGCCAAAGATCACATAACTAGTAAATTACAGCAGAAATTTAAATATAAAGCTGTTTTAGCTCTTAACCATGCTTTGGCTTAGATACAGTTTCATTAGCTTAAATTGTTCAAAACTGATCTGATTCTGATAATCCCCGAAGTGTTAATTTATAAATGTTTGAAAACATTAGATGTCACAGGCTCCTTTTGCTATATTTCCATCCCTATAGTAGTTCATTGGGATTCCCATCCACAATAAGAAGGATGGCATCCCTCCCCTCTTTCAATGAGAGACTTCATTTTCATGAAACCCTCCACATTTTTAGGACTGCATGATCTCCTAATTTGGGGGAAAATGTTTGCCCTTCATTAAAAATTTACCTCTGGGGTAACTGCCTCTAAATAACGGAATCACTTTTAGACTATCTGCTGGGTTGTCTCTTCAAGAGAGAAACCATAGGAACCATATGGTATACTGTATACAAGAACATTACTGTGAATAATGAAAGCATTTTCTATGAAAAGGTCACAGGAAATAAACTTTGGTTAAAGCTAGCAAAGGTCCTTCTAGACCTGTTGCATGCCCTAGGCTAGGAATCAAAAGGATAAGAAATCAGGCAGAATTTCAGGAATGTACTGTTGGTTTTAGCTACAACCCTTGTCTACTCCACATGAACATCACCATCAGGATGCAGGGCATTTTCTAACTCTTTGCCTGCTAAGGCTTAGGTTCATGGAGTGTCATGAAACCAATCTGAGCACTGCTCTGACCCATTTTCCTCAAGTGTGACTACATTTCTCACAGCTGCAGAAACCAAATCTTCTCAATCTCTTATATGTTTTCTGATTCAAAGCAAAGGGTCAGAAGAAAGAAAATGTATTTTTTACATTAAGGGCCATGTGTCTTAAACCTTACCATCAGAGCCCAATCTCTTTGTCCTTGGGCTAGGTTTCATCTACAACTTCCAGTTTATGATTTTTGGAATGCATTTTGTAACTAGCCTCGTTAAGTGTAGCCTTGGGTCTTGAGAGAATCATGTCTCAAAACCCCAAGACTACTCTTTTTCATTGAAATTTTATAATGCCTTGAGTGCCTTTTAGACTCATTAAAATAGAATATTAACTTTTTAATAGCTGCACAATTTTCACCATCAAAGAGTGATGTTTCACCAATACACAAGCCCTTATATAAGAACAGCACTATGTGGTATAGCAACAACTATTGACACAGGTGTATTCACTTGTGCACAAATTCGAGTTCACTCTGTGGATCGTATTAAAAACTTTGCCCATAGTTTCAGCCTTTCTAGTTAGTAAAATGACACTTACTTATAACCACTTGTCTTTCCTATCACCATTCTAATACTATTTATAAACTGGGCTTAGTGACTAAGCCATTTGGGTGGGACAGGGGTGGGAGTGGGGAAAGGAGGGACAGCTAGGGTGTCTGACAATCCAGGTCACAGAATAAGAGTAAATAATGTTAGGAAAAAAGCCATGGTTCAGGGACTTTGCTGGTGATCCAGCAGCTAAGACTCTGAGCTCCCAATGCAGAGAGCCTGGATTCAATTCCTGATCAGGAACTAGATCCCACATGCTGCAACTAAGACCTGAAACAACCAAAAACATAAATATCTTTTTAAAAAGTAATAGAGAAAGACATGGTCCAATTGCCTTTCCAAGAGTAATTAGTGGGGCTGTGAGAGCTGGGAGAAAACTGTACCCAACAATGAGGGTCTAAGCCCTGAAATGCTGTTTCCTTCTTTGACCTCTTCCTCATCTTTTCCTTCATGGTCTCAATTTAAAATTCATTGCTATGTTATAAGTACTTAATAATATATGAAAGTATTATGCAAATGCTAATAATCATCTTTTACATGAGGACTTGGTAGTGGTGGTGAAGTCACTAAGACATGTCTGACTCTCGAGACCCCATGGACTGTAGCCTGCCCAGCTCCTCTGTCCATAGAATTCTCCACGCAAGAATACTGGAATGGGTTGTCGTTTCCATCAAGGCTTTGGAGAAAACAATCTCCATCCTCATTTCTTTGTACGCAGGTTAGCAGACCAACTCCTACCTGGCCAGGAAATTCTTTCACCTAGGCCCTGTATTTCTTCACTGGTCTGTTACTTACCTTCCTGAGTTGATCCCCAATAAGGCGCCTTCCTCCCACTGTCATTTGTGCCAATAGAACAAGATAAAGTTTGGTTCAGAAGCAAAGGAGAGCTTCATTCTTTCATCAAAAAGGGAGAGGTGCAATCTCTGAAGTACACCCTTCCTTGACAGGCAGTGGGCAGGGCTGGTTTAACAGTTTCTCATCAGCGTGGCTTCCCTGGCGGCTCAGCGAGTAAAGCATCTGCCTGCAATGTGGGAAACCTGGGTTCGATCCCCAGGTTGGGAAGATCCCCTGGAGAAGGAAATGGCAAGCCACTCCAGTACTCTTGCTTGGAAAATTCCATGGACGGAGGAGCCTGGTAAGCTACAGTCATGGGATTACAGAGTCCCACACAACTGAGCTACTTCACTTCATCAGTGGGGGAGGGGGTGGAGTTCTCGTGGGTGTGGTGCAGGTAGGCTACTTGAGCTCCAGGTTGCTGTGCTGGGTGCAGGCGCAGAGTCTGTACATATGGTGTGCCACCGCCATCTTGGATTGAGGTTTATTTAGTGATGCTTCTACACACAGCCTTCCAACCTGACGTGTGGCTGCAGCTGTTTCACACAAGAAACTCTGGTCTGAAGAGCCAAGTTCAAGGCCTCTGCATGAGATACGCTTTGTGACAGAGAAACTAAACACAAAGGAAAAATATGTTGGACTTTATTACCTAGATTCTCTATTTTTATTCCTCAGGAATCGTTTATGGGCTTTGCTGGAGACAGTCCTCTTATTGGAGTGAAAATTAGTTTTCAGATTATTGCCACAGACTCTTTAGCGGCCTGGTTTGGGCTTCCCTTATGTCTCAGCTGGTAAAGAATCTGCCTGCAATGTGGGAGACCTGGGTTTGATCCCTGGGTTGGGAAGATCCCCTGGAGAAGGGAAAGACTACCCACTCCAAGATTCTGGCCTAGAGAATTCCATGGATTGTATTGTTGAGGTCCTTTAATGGACTGGAACCTGGTGGAACAGAGTCAATGATGAGAAAGTAAAAGAGAGAGAAAGAAGCTGATATTCCTTGGTTTAAGCAGAAAACCAATAAAGTCCCTGACATGGAACTTGCTCTGTTCACCCTCTTGATGGGGTGAAGACACAGAGCACCTTCTTAAGAGGGTCTTAGAAGCTGGGGCAGGAAAGTGAACCCAGAGGGCCTCTGCATTCCAGAGAATTAGCCTGAAAAGGAGAGAGAGAGAAATAGAGGGAGAGAGCGAGAGAGAAGACAAGGGCACCAAAGCTCTAACGGAGCAAAGGTGTTTTATTCAACATTGTGTGGTTATTTATACTGTCTTACAAGGCAGCTATTTTCAGCAGAGATAAAAATCAAAACTTACAAGTTATCAAGGAAACATGAGGCTATCCATATCAAAGAGAGAGGGTTGTAAATAATCACTTTTACAGTATGGTTCATAAAAAGGAAGAGGGTCAGAAATAGTTACTTATAACCGTATGGAAATGCATGCATACTTCAGCCCCTGGGGGGCTGTTTGCTACTCCACTTAATTCCTGAATATTCAGGAGTTAATAAGGGACAGAGGATTCATGACAGATCCAAAAGAGCACACAGGAAGCCTCCTGTTAAATGCTTCCTGACACTGTATAGTCCATGGGATTGCAAAGAGTGGGACACTACTGAGCGACTTTCCCTTTCAATTTCACTATAGGGCTGTTTTCAGACAAGATTTCTGATAATCAAAATGTCTTGCTATTGGGTAGTTTAAAAAAAATAATCTAGCAGTTATTAGATAATTTCCAGATCTGTCAAAATTAATTTTAGTCTTTTTTGCTTAAATAAGGGAAAAAGAATCATTTGAGTCAATGTCCACCTAGGATATACTAACAGATTCATTTAACCATAACCATTTATAGCTCTAGGAGAGAATGGATTTTACTCCACTTAAACAGATATACTCTTGAGGCAAAGTTTCATCTTTAACCATAAGTACATTTTCTCATATGAAAAATCTCTGTACTTAGTTTATCCTATATAAAAGAAAGATACTCCACAATGTGTTTTTCTACATCAGATGAATTCTCACTTATTCTTTACATCTAAAAGCCATATTTTTTGATAACAAAGTCAAATATGTCAAACTCATAAAAATCACTCTATTAACATTTGACCAGAATGATTTTTAAAATCTTGTTCCAGTAATTGCACTAAAATATTGGCTAATATTTTTATTACCATCTTCTTATTGCTATTTTTGAAATCACTTTAGTGCTTGACCTGTAATAAAATTTATATATACTATCTCACTGAATCCTCACAGTAGCCTAATAGACTAGAAAGTATAACCCCAGTTTCAGGTGAAAAAACTGAAATATAAAGTTAGATAGTTTGTCAGTGATCAAGCAACTAGTAATTAGTGCAGCCAGAATTTAATTGCAGACCTGTCTGACTCAAAATGAAGCACAGGAAAATTCTACAAATTTTGAATGTCTTTTTACTTTTCCTTGTATATCTGAAAACTTGAGAAAAAAATATATAAAAAAAGAGAAATTAGAAGAAACAAAGCTTTGTGGATGTACCAAAAGGCATATTTGATCAACTGTCAACTAAAGTATTTGATCATAGCAAAGACTCCATAATTCACATACCCTACCTGATCAGTTCTTCCAGAGGAAAAATGAATTCAGTTGTAACAATGTGCCATTGCCTAAGCAAGTTAAGGGATGAAGGAGGGACATTATGTAGACATCTGTTTTAGCAACAGGGGGTATGGATGATTCATATTCAAATCACAGCACTTTGGGATTCAATGCTTTGGGGATATTACTATCTAAAAATACTATTTGATCAAATACACATGACTAACCACTGCAAGCTAAGTGAGACATCCCATAAGAAACTAAAATGGTAATGATTAAACTAACTGACAATTAATTTACAATTAAAAAACACAGATAACAACAATTAAAATAATGACCAAATCTAGACATTTCTGGTTCACTGATAACAAATTGTACTCCCTTACAACTGAGGCAATACTGTCAAGCATTGTCAGCACTTCTGAAAATAAAACTGACTTAGTCTACAGGAAGCTCTAGCAACTTGATATTTTTGGTATATAAATACTAAATGTTAATATCATAGGTTACTAGTTTTTTGGTTTTTTGTTTTTTAAAAAACCTCTTAGTTGTAATTAAAGATAAGATTGGGCTTCCCTGATGGCTCAGTGACTAAAGAATCTGCCTGCTGTACAGGAGACACTAGAGACATGAGTTCAATCCTTGAGTTGGGAAGATCCCCTAAGGAGGAAATGGCAACCCACTCTAGTACTCTGGCCTGAAAAATCCCATGGACAGAGGAGCCTGGCGGGCTACAGTCCATGGAGTTGCCAAGAGTCAAATGAAACTGAAGAGCAGCTGAGCACACAAAGGCAAGGTAGGTCTATGAAATAAAGCCTGATTTTTCATTGATGATGAAAAGGACCACCTGGACATTTGAGGCTCTTTGAGAGCTCCCTTACAGACCATGAGTGGGCCTAGAATATTCTCTGAGAATCACTGTGATAGAAAATATTTATGTTCATCTCAAAGAGAATAAAGATAAATATCTCATATCCTTTATTGTCTCAAGTTATGTATATTCTTTTTTTAAACAATAGAAATTGTTTTGTTTTGTTTTTTACTTATCAGAAGTGTTTGTGGACTTTATGGAGAACATAAGAAATAAACATTTTCCTCACTTTAAAAAATGTTTACTTGTACCCCAACTTCTCTCTCTACACTCCTTATTCAATAAGATATCACCATTCATATGAAATCTCTTTTCTTTTTCTCTGTTACATGAGCAAACACTGTCACCTCTACTTACGAATGTATCTTGAATTAACTCTCTTTAAGTTAAGGTAGTCCAGGGCTTCCCAGGTGGCTCAGTGGTAAATAATTTGCCTGCCAATGCAGGAGATGAAGGTTCAATTACTGGGTCAGGAAGATCCCCTGAGAAAGAAATGACAACACACTTCAGTATTCTTGCCTGGGAAATCCCATGGACACAGGAGCCTGGTGGGCTACAATCCCTGGCATTGCAAAAGAGTTGGACATGGCTTAGCAACTAAGCAACAAGTTAGTCCAAGCCCTGATCCTCCCTGGGTACCTGCAATAACTGCCTGTTAGACCTTCTCTTTCTGCCTATGCTTCACCACTCTTCCTACTCAACAGAGTGATCATTTCAAAATGAAAATCAGAGCATAATACTTTGATGATTTCAACCATCCAGGCTTCCCATGTCGTGGAAACCCAACATTCTTCCCGATCAGCCTCGACTCCTACCTCTCCTCTCCTCTGTCCCTGAGGGTGGGGAATCATGTGGACTCCTTCCTAGATTAAACCAGAAATATTCCCACCTCACAGTCTTCACACTTGGAATTTTCTCTGCCTGGAATGCTTTATCCAGACACTGGTACACGACTTGCATGTTTGCTGCACTTGTGCGTCATTCTTACATCATTTCTTCAGAGATCTCTTCCCTAAAAAACCCATCCAAAATGCCCATTCTCTCATTCCTTTATCCTGTTTCTCACTCCTTTACCTGCTTCATGTTTTTCTACTTAGTCATTATCACAGTATAACATTTTATTACATATACATGTGCTTAAATGTAGTAGTGTCTCCCCTACTACAAAGTAAATTCTACTGAGGCAGGGACTCCATTTTATTTACCTCTGTCAAGAGAGTTCCTAAAAGAGGCCCTCATATTTAGAGCATGTCAGTAAATATTTTTTAGGTGAACTGATGTATATATATATATATATATATATATATATA
>NW_011494954.1:830766-864165 GCF_000754665.1 Bison bison bison | reverse complement strand
ATATATAACTTCGGTCATGGCGGAGCTGAATTTAGATGCCTAATGTCACCTTCAGGTAGCAAATTACTGGAGAGTTTCTCTAAAATTCTTACTCATTTGCAGTATACTTGATGGTTCTGTAGGCTGCCTAAGACCCAGTGACTATATTCCAATGTAGGTTGAAAGAAGCAGGATGGCAGTGTTGATTTCAGGTTCTCACATTCACAGCTAGCTGGACATTCAGCATTCCAGATTTAATCTTTAAAAAAAAAAAAAAAATAGCTATCTCCCTTGAATCTCCCCAGTCCCACTCTCAGTGATCTGAACCTCTATCCAAAGTGCCCTTATTCATAATTCTGAATGACAGCTATTGTAATCACACTCCTCCCCCTGATTTTTCTGCTCCTGGGAAAGAAAAAAAAAATACATGTTTAAGAGCCTAAAACTTTAACAAGCCTCTCCCTTTATTTCATGTGACACTTTGACTTGCCAGCTAAAAGGATTGCAAATTGAAACTGAATTATATTTTAAATGAGCTAAATATATTCCAAGAGGGGAAATATATTTAAAAGATATAGCCTAGCAATATCATGCAACTCTAATCCAATAAAAAATTCAACTTTTCAGAGTAGAAGATGTTAGATTTTTTAAGATTTATAACTATAGTTGCAATAATTTTACTGAAATTGTTGAGTAATTAACTTCAGAACATGATATCATAGTAATTGGAAACATGATGTAGGAATAAAGATAGTTTCTATTTTGTGTTAGTGATAATAACAAGAAAATAATAATAACTATAATACCATGTGACAGGCAATGTTACGAGCACTTTAGAACTCTCTTCAAACCTGATGCAAGCATCATCATCTCTCCCATGGATTACTGCAGTAGCTTCCAACCTTGCCTATCTGCTACTTGCCCTCGACCCCTACAACCTAATTTCAATATATATTACCCAGTGATGCTTTAAAGAATAAGTAGTACCGTATCACTTTCTGCTCAAAACCCTGTGATGGCTTTCTCCCTCTCTTAGTGTAACACCCAAAGCCCTTAACCCTGTCCTACTAGGTCCTATATAAGGTGGCCCCCAGGAATTCCCTTTTATCATCTCCTCTTTGCTCACACTGATTTCTGTGCTACTCCTTAAATTTTCCAGGCATCTTTCTTCCCCAGGGCCTTGAACTTGATATTCCCTCTGCCTGAACACTTCCCCCAAATGTCTGCAAGACTGCTTACTTTTCCTCCTTCAAGTCTTTGCTCAAATGTTGTCTTCAGGGTTACACTTCTCTGACCACACAATTTAAAGTTGTAGTCCCCACTGCCTATACTTATCACCATCCTACATATTATATGCATTTACTGACTATTTTATTTTGTTTCCAGCCTCTACCTACTAAAATACAAGCTCCATAGAAGGCTTTTTTGTCTTGTGTTATTCATTTCTTATAACACCAGTCCTTAGAACAGTGTCAGGTATATAAAAGCTAACAAATACTTGTTAAAAAATAAGTAAAATTAACCAACAATGAGATGCTTTTACCTATAAAATAAAGGTATAAGATACTTATACATTTTATCTATAAGAATGGAAAATACCTAAAACATTGACATGACAACAACAAATGCTGGCAAGGATGTGAAGCAACAGGAACTGCCATTCAGTGCTGGTGGGAATGCAAAAAGTTACAGACACTTTGGAAGACAATTTGGCACTTTCTTCCAAAGCTAAACATAATCTTACCATGTGATCCAGCAATTGTGATTTTACTCAAATAACTTGAAAACACGTTCACACAAAAACCTGCACACCAATGTTTGTAGCAGTTCTAGTCATCATAATTGAAAACTACAAGCAACCAAAAGGTCCTTCAATAGGTGAATGAATAAACAAACTACCATACATCCATGCAAGGGAATATCATTCAGTGTTAAAAAGTGAGTTATCAAGTCATGAAAAGTCATGGAGAAATATTAAATTTATGTTGCTAAGTGAAAGAAGAAAGTCTGTAATGGCTACATAATGTATCATTCCAACTATGTGGCCTTCTGGTAAAAGCATAATTATGGGAACAGTGGAAGGATCAGGGCATTTACAGGAAGGAAGGAAAGATAAATAAGGGAAGCACAAGGAATGTTTTAGAGCAGTAGAACTATTCTGTATGATACTCTATTGCTGAAAACATGACATTATACATTTGTCCCAAAACCCAGAGAACTGTATGACACAGAGTGAGTCCTGATGTATATAAACTATCAGATCAGATCAGTCGCTCAGTCGTGTCTGATTCTTTGCGACCCCATGAATCACAGCACACCAGGCCTCCTTGTCCATCATCAACTCCCGGAGTTCCCTCAGACTCACGTCCATCGAGTCAGTGATGCCATCCAGCCATCTCATCCTCTGTCGTCCCCTTCTTCTCTGGCCCCCAATCCCTCCCAGCATCAGAGTCTTTTCCAGTGAGTCAACTCTTCGCATGAGTTGCCCAAAGTACTGAAGTTTCAGCGTTAGCATCATTCCTTCCAAAGAAATCCCAGGGCTGATCTCCTTCAGAATGGACTGGTTGGATCTCCTTGCAGTCCAAGGGACTCTCAAGAGTCTTCTCCAACACCACAGTTCAAAAGCATTAATTCTTCAGTGCTCAGCCTTCTTCACAGTCCAACTCTCACATCCATACATGACCACTGGAAAAACCATAGCCTTGACTAGACGGACCTTTGTTGGCAAAGTAATGTCTCTGCTTTTGAATATGCTATCTAGGTTGGTCATAACTTTCCTTCCAAGGAGTAAGCATCTTTTAATTTCACGGCTGCAGTCACCATCTGTACTGATTTTGGAGCCCAGAAAAATAAAGTCTGACACTGTTTCCACTGTTTCCCCATCTATTTCCCATGAAGTGATGGGACCGGATGTCATGATCTTCGTTTTCTGAATGTTGAGCTTTAAGCCAACTTTTTCACTCTCCTCTTTCACTTTCATCAAGAGGCTTTTGAGTTCCTCTTCACTTTCTGCCATAAGGGTGGTGTCATCTGCATATCTGAAGTTATTGATATTTCTTCCGGCAATCTTGATTCCAGCTTGTGCTTCTTCCAGCTCAGCAGCTCTCATGATGTACTCTGCATATAAGTTAAATAAGCAGTGTGACAACATACAGCCTTGACATACTCCCTTTTCCTATTTGGAACCAGTCTGTTGTTCCATGTCCAGTTCTAACTGTTGCTTCCTGACCTGCATACAGATTTCTCAAGAGGCAGATCAGGTGGTGTGGTATTCCCATCTCTTTTAGAATTTTCCACAGTTTATTGTAATCCACACAGTCAAAGGCTTTGGCATAGTCAATAAAGCAGAAATAGATGTTTTTCTGGAACTCTCTTGCTTTTTCCATGATCCAGCGGATGTTGGTAATTAGTTAATAATAGTATATCAGCATTGATTTATCAATCATAAGGTATATACCACACTAATGTAAGATGTTAATAATCAGGGAATTTGGGAACAGAGAGTACATTTGCATTCTGTGTACTTCCTGAGAAATATTTCTGTAAACCTGAAAAGGTCCCCCACAATGGAGTTTATTAAGTTAAATAAACAGATACATGTAGTTAGTAACTTGGTAATAGATAAATATATGTAGTTTTAAAATCTTTACATAATCATTTGGGTGTAACTTCTATTATCTCCATCTTGAAGGTGGGGAAATTGACTGACATAGTTTATGTGATTCCTGTCGAAGCTCAAACTAGCTCATACATCTAGTTCTTGGGAACTGCAATGGCGGAACCCAGAATGTATCATCTTCAGATGCAGCACTCTCAGTTTACCCTCATCAAAGGTATTAAATATACAAAGGAAATACAGTGATGAAAGAACAGCTATAACAAGACAAGCAGGCCTAAGTAAATAAGTTTCCTATCTTGTGCATTGTGGTCTGAGAGTGAAGGCATCTGGGACTTCCCCCGTGATCCAGTGGCCCAGACTCTGTACTCCCAGTGCAGAGGGCCTGGGTTCAATTTCTGGTTAAGGAACTAGATCCTGCATGCAGCACCTAAGATACGGCACAGGCAAATGAATAAATCTTTTTTTTTTTAATTTTTTTTTAAAAAGAATAATTGTACCTGTTTGTTGTAGTTGTGCTGAGAAGTAAATTATCAGAAGCCTGATATTTTGAAGGGTTTGCTTGTGTTATTGTTTATTATCTTTTCTGTTGCCTTTGAAAACAATCTGAACAGAGTTCATGTACACAAAACTCATCACAGAGTTTTGGTGATACATCTGTTTTCTATTCTTACTATAATAATCTCAGTATGGAGATTCAAAGACACGTCTTCCCTATTTTGCTTTTCAATTCGCTTGTGAGGCTAATATGTGATGTAGGCTAAAGGGGGACACTGGGTTGTCTAATTTTTGTAAAGGATTTTGAAATCATACCTAAGGTGGCATTTATATAAGATTAGAGCTATGGCAGTACAAGTCATTGAGTGCAAAACAGGGAATTCCAGCCAGCTGATGAGACCCCAGGCACATCATCTAGTGCTTTATGGTTTTATTCTTTAACATAGTTTTTAGATATTCTGTTACAGTGACAATTCTTCTTAAAGTCTGGATCTTCAAAGTGACCTTTTCCTGCGCTGCCCAAAATAGAATTTTCACTCCATCTCTGCCTGTGGCAGTAATAAAACAACCCTAATATTCAGCCTCTTTCCAGATTGTACAGTCTATAATAGGATATCATCATAACTTATTTCCAGAGTATAATATTCATCCAATTAACCTTGAATATTTTTTAAGAAAGCTCACAATAGAAACGATAATTGCATGGTTGTCAAAAATTATGACTAACCAGGTACAATAGAGCCCCGTAAAATAATTCCTATCAAAAGATTAACATTTATCATGTTTGCCTAATGAAACATATTGTAAGAGATTTAAAAATGGATAACTGGAAAAATAGTAAATAGTTATCGCATGCAAAATATACAACCAAAATGAACTTTTAAAAGGTAGAAAAATATATTAAACACAACAAGTGCATTTTCTATGTTTAACATAACACTATGTCCCACTGTAGGCCTTCCCTGGTGGCTCAGCTGGTAAAGAATCTGCCTGCAATGCGGGAGACCTGGGTTTGATCCCTGGGTTGAGAAGATCCCCTGGAGAAGGGAAAGGCTACCCACTCCAGTATTCTGGCCTGAAGAATTCCATGGACTGTATAGTTAATGGAGTCACAAAGAGTCAGACATGACTGAGTGACTTTCACTTTCACTTTCATGTCCTATTGTAGAGGAATTATTCTTCCCAAATACTTGTTAGAGGAAGAACAGATGAACTACAGTGCATGTCCTGCCTCTTTGTGGTGTCATGAGACTATTCTATGGACAGGTTTCTACTACATCCCCTTACTAAAACTCAAAGCCATTAAGATATGGTTCTTGGTAAAAAAAAAAAAAGAAGAAACAGGGAAAGCCCTTCACACAAGTAGAAATGGAGAAAATTGCTAAAGAAAGGGGACAAAAGCCCCCTTGGGAGACAAGCAACAGCTCTGCTTACACAGTAATTTATGGTAATATCAGGAAGCTTTGATAAAATTTCACACATACTGCAGGATAGGACATTGGAGAAGATAAAGGACTCCGAAGAAGAGATATGGACAAATTAAACCATTTATAAGAGGGGGAGTATTTTGTTAAAAAAAAATGTGGCAATTCGTTTTGATAGTCATGTAATTTCTGTGTGCATTGGGCACTTGCTGTCTGAAAAAGTGGCAACCTAGCACTTCCCCCATTGCTACAGAAAGTCAATTTTGAGAACAAAAAATAGGGGAAGGTTTAAAAATATATATATGTATACAAATCTATTATAGCACATTCAAGTGTTTGTGAGCTAAATTTATACCATTTGACTAGTTTAAAGATTGTAAACTTTTATCTCTATTTTATCTGATAACAAATCAATTTTCTAATAAAATAATTTGCCTTTGGGGTATTATAATGAAAAAGCAATTTAAAATATATTTCTATAAATACTGAAAAATACTTTCATACTAGATATGCAGTAAATAAATGAAGAAATATTCACACAAGTTCCTACTGCCTTTCTTGTTATCTGAAAAATAATGAGTCTTTATTTACATATTTCTTCATCAAGCCCTGAAACTGTTATTAAGGTCAAAGCTTGAATATATCTGTTATTCTACAGAATTTTATATTTCAAAATTTAAAGTACTATTTTATGCTCTAATTTCACCTTCTGTATTAAAAAATATAAACAGCTTAATGAAGAGGTTTTAAATGACTTTTTTAAAATATTCTTCAATGGCCATTTTTACTATAGTGGCTCTGCTATCCTCTGAGCTTCAGTGGTATTTGAGCTGACATTGTCATTCTTACTTATTGATTGCTCAGCTCAGTTTTTGACTGCAACCACTATGGAGATCTTCACTTGAGGAAACAAAAAATATCCTGTCATTCAAAAAGACCATATTATGAGAATTCTGTTACTTGTTTTTAAAGAATATTAACAGGAAAATTTGGAAGAAGAAATGCCAGTCTGTCTCTCCTCTCCCTTACAAATTTCTCCTGAGACAGAGCTTTAATGAGTAGTTCTGGAAACTTCTTAGACAATATATGTCACTGACCAAGATGGCTGACCCTTTCAAACTGGCTGATGCTATTCAGTAAAGATACTATCAGAATCTGAAGTAACTGGTTTGAGTTTTTATAGTATTTTGAGGAAATATTTTGTGAGAGTGGGAAGCATGTTTTAATGCCGTTCACATGTTTCCCAGAGAATGAAAGCTGATCTGCAGGACCATTGAAAGCATTACAGCTAATATCATTGCAATTTCAAGGGCTGGGAGGGAGGTTGAGAGAACCAATAGTTGGGGTGGGGGCGTGGTTCAAGAACATTGAGGTGAACACTGTTGACTCATTGGAAAATCACAAAATGCTGGAACTCACTCTAGTAGGCTCATGTTTTGAGCCTTTAAAGCAGTTGTGCGGCTCTCTCGGAAATTTACACTGTTATTTTATTTATAGCAGATGTCTCTTAAAGCAAACATTTTTATTTTATACTATACAAATCTTACAGAAAATTGCAAACATAATGTAGAGTTTTGGTCATGCTGTAGAAATCTCTAGTTTTTCTATAATGGATTATGAGCAAGGAAAAAAAAACTGATATTGATCTAAGGATAAAGGATAAAGGGTAATCAAAACAAGGCTTCTGCAGATGCTTTTATGAAATTTGTTTTAAAAGGAAAAGGCAAAAGTTGAAACTGTGGATTAAACCAGTTAAATTAAATCAACTTGTATTCAAAATATATTCTGACCATCAGAATGAAATGACCAGCAGCCAGCCTGAGGCTTAATCAAAACACTCGGTTGCTTGGACAATTATACTGTCTGGGTTATTAAAAAAAAAAAAGATAGATAGATATATAGTTTTACTTGGATTTCCTTAAATGTAACTAGTATTTGTTTCTTATGTACATCCAGTGAAAAAGAAAGCCTAAGAAAACACTTTATTTATCTAGCTTGTTCTGAATAATAGTTCTCTTATAAATACGTTTTGGTTATAGTAACTTAAATATATGTCTTGTAGCTGCTTGAGTTGCTGAACTGCCTGATAGAAAAGTAGCATCTGAAATTTAGCTCAAAATATAAAAATATAATATGCAATTAAAGAAGAAAGTAAATTATATCTGTAATGTTACACTAGGAAATATAAATAGTAAGGAAACAGAGATATTGCAATTTTACAAAAGTGAATATCAGCAGCTTTAATTTTCCAAGGAATCCATTCAGCTACAAATATTTACCATTCAGTTTGTTTCTATAATTAGCAGAATTTAAAAATAGTTTCCCTTGTGGCTCAGCTGGTAAAGAATTCACTGCAATGCAGGAGACTTAGGTTTGATCCCTGGGTTGGGAAGATCCCCTGGAGAAGGGAAAGGCAAACCACTCCAGTATTCTGGCCTGGAGAATTCCATGGATTAAGTCCAAGGGGTCACAAAGAGTCACACAAGACTGAGCAAATTTCACTCACTTAAAAATAGAGAATTATATAAATTTTGAAAATTGAAATCTAGAGAGGCAAAACCTACATTTCTGAGACTTTGCTGTTCATTATGCCTGTCTTGTTGGAGAAGGAAATGGCAACCCACTCCAGTATTCAAGCCTAGAGAATCCTGTGGATGAAGAACCTGGTGGGCTGCTGTCCATAGGGTCGTACAGAGTTGGATTACAACTGAAGCGACTTAGCATGCATGCATGCATTTGAGAAGGAACTGGCAACCCACTCCAGTATTCTTGCCTGGAGAATCCCAGGGACAGAGGAGCCTGGTGGGCTGCTGTCTATGGGGTCACACAGAGGTGGACACTACTGAAGCAACTTAGCAGCAGCAGCAGTAGCATGCCTCTCTTGTTCAGGTCAGTCGCTCAGTCATGTCTGACTCTCTGCAACCCCATGAACCGCAGCACACCAGGCCTCCCTGTCCCAACTCCCAGAATCCACCCAAACCCATGTCCATTGAGTCGCTGATACCATCCAACCATCTCATCCTCTGTTGTCCCCTACTCCTCCTGCCCTCAATCTTTCCCAGCATCAGGGTATTTTCAAATGAGTCAGTTCTTCACATCAGGTGGCCAAAGTATTGGAGTTTCAGCTTCAACATCATATCTTCCACTGAACACCCAGGACTGATCTCCTTTAGGATGGACTGGCTGGATCTCCTTGCAGCCCAAGGGACTCTCAAGAGTCTTCTCTAACACCATAGTTCAAAAGCATAAATTCTTTGGAGCTCAGCTTTCGTTATAGTCCCATTCTCACATCCATACATGACTACTGGAAAAAATCATAGCTTTGACTAGACAGACCTTTGTTGGTAAAGTCATGTCTCTGCTTTTTAATATGCTGTCTAGGTTGGTCATAGCTTTTCTTCCAAGGAGTAAGTGTCTTTTAATTTCATGGCTGCAGTCACCATCTGCAGTGATTTTGGAGCCCAGAAAAATAAGTCAGCCAGGGTTTCCACTCTTTCCCCATCTATTTGCCATGAAGTGATGGGACCAGATGCCAGGATCTTAGTTTTCTGAATGTTGAGCTTTAAGCCAACATTTTTACTCTCCTATTTCACTTTCATCAAGAGGCTCTTTAGTTCTTCTTCACTTTCTGCCGTAACGGTGGTGTCATCTGCATATCTGAGGTTATTTATATTTCTTCCGACTATCTTGATTCCAGCTTGTGCTTCCTCCAGCCCAGCGTTTCTCATATTGTACTCTGCATGTAAGTTAAATAAGCAGCCTGTCTTGTAACAATACACATTTCAAAAAGGAAGTCATTAAAGCAATGTGGCTGTTATGCTTTCATAGGCCTTTGTGAGAAGTTAACCAATAAGACAGCATAATCTCTCTGGAATTAAAAACACAAATTCAAGACAAGGACATGAGATTGATGGAATTTGTAATCATGCATTTTTTACTTGTGTAATAAATTTATCATTTCAAGGACATTATTTAATATGGCCCCACAGTGTGTGTATCATAGCAAACTGGAAAATTCTTAAACAGATGGGAATACCAGATCACCTGACCTGCCTCCGGAGATACCTGTACGCAGGTCAAGAAGCAACAGTTAGAACTAGACATGGAACAACAGACTGGTTCCAAGTCAGGAAAGGAGTATATCAAGGCTCCATATTGTCACCCTGCTTATTTAACTTACATGCAGAGTACATCATGCAAAATGCTGGGCGGGATGAAGCACAAGCTGGAATCAAGATTGCAAGGAGAAATATCAATAAAATCAGATACGCAGATGACACCACCCTTATGGCAGAAAGTGAAGGAGAACCAAAGAGCCTCTTGATGACAGTGAAATAGGAGAGTAAAAATGTTGGCTTAAAGCTCAACATTAAGAAAACTAAGATCCTGGCATCTGGTCCCATCACTTCATGGCAAATAGATGGGGAAACAGTGGAAACCCTGGCTGACTTATTTTTCTGGGCTCCAAAATCACTGCAGATGGTGATTGCAGCCATGAAATTAAAAGATGCTTACTCCTTGGAAGAAAAGCTATGACCAACCTAGACAGCATATTAAAAAGCAGAAACATGACTTTACCAACAAAGGTCTGTCTAGTCAAAGCTATGATTTTTTCCATTAGTCATGTATGGATGTGAGAATGGGACTATAACAAAAGCTGAGGGCCAAAGAATTGATGCTTTTGAGCTGTGGTGTTGGAGAAGACTCTTGAGAGTTTCTTGGACTGCAAGGAGATCCAGCCAGTCCATCTTAAAGGAGATCAGTCCTGGGTGTTTATTGGAAGGACTAATATTTAAGCTGAAACTCCAATACTTTGGCCACCTGATGTGAAGAACTGACTCATTTGAAAATACCCTGATTCTGGGAAAGATTGAGGGCAGGAGGAGTAGGGGACGACAGAGGATGAAATGGTTGGATGGCATCATTGATGCAATGGACATGAGTTTGAGTAGGCTCAAGGAGTTGGTTGTGGACAGGGAAGCCTGGTGTGTTGCAGTCTGTGAGGTCCCAAAGAGTTGGACATGACTGAGTGACTGAACTGAACTGTGCTACAATGTGTAAATTCCTATGTAATTTTTCATTTACATCTGCAGAAACTTTCTAGATTCTTAACAATCTGTCATTGGAGTTTTAGTGGTTTACTTACTAATTTTTTCACAGATGAGAGCTAAAATATCTCTAACCTTTGCAAATGTACACTATGGCACCATTCACATAGCTTTTATTGCAGATAAAATCTATGACAAATTTTCTATATGACAGAAGAACATGTTTTCATATTAAATTCTGATGATAGAGACATATTTCTTTGCTTGTATTTTTGAAATGTTTTGTATATAGTAACAATGGACAACAGTTTCTCTTGAGTTACATCAATAAAATCTCAAAACCCACTTTATTTTTACGAGTCCAGAGCTTCAGTAAATATTTCTTAAACATAACTGGAAAACTGCACAAAATGTTCAGAATTCAGCTCACTTCTAAACTTGCTGATCAAAACAGACAAAACATTCAGCTGGTTAGGCATAATGAGAAGCAGAAAGAGGAATCCGCAAAAGAGCCTAGAAATTGAATGCTGCCATGAAGGTGAATAAGAGCTCCAGCAAAAGTTTCTCAAATATAAGTGTCAAGATAATGGTAGGTCCCTCTGACAGTCATTTAAAAGAAAGAATAAAGCCTATTATAGTAACTTTATGGAGTTATAAAAGCACTTGAGTTTTCAGAGAACCACAGACTTATAAAATGTTTCTGACATCCCATCAAAAATTAGTATTATGACATTGTCATAATACATAATCATATAGTCAAGGAGTGATTGGGAGTAAATCCATAATAGCAGATTTTTTAAAATAAATTTCACATTGAATTCCAGACATCTTTTTTCTCCCTTCTTCTCTTATTTAGATTTCAAGATCGGGAGAAAAAGTAGATAGAGAAATACATTGTTTATTCTGATTCCTTTATAGACAGTCTCTTGGAAAATTTGAGAATTCTGGTTGGTTCATATTTTTTTTCGGATTTTGGGTTGTGAAGAACCTCAAGAAAGCCCATATCTAATGATCTAAACTATCAAATATTTTACTGAACATCTGTCTAATGTTATCCACCAAGGAAAAATTATTACTTTAAATTGCTAGGATGCCTCACAGCTATGTCAAAGACTCTATGTACTGTCTTTAAGATTCTTGAGGAACTGCTGAACTTGAGTCTCCTTCCATTGCCTTCTCTGCATGTCACTACAGACTGCCCTAGACTATTTAGGAAATAGGCCTTAAATCATAGGACTACCTGAAACCAGACCAAAGCTTAACATACGGAGTAGCCAGCAGTCACATAAACATGGCTTCCCATCCACCCTCCTACTTCAAAAAAGGTAACATATTGCTTTAATTTTTTAAATTTATTTATTTTTTCCATTTATTAAAAAAAAAAAAGAATACTTGCCATTGCCTAAGCCTTTGGGCACATGCACATAATAAAAAACACTGCTGAGCATAAATAATATATATGAACTCTATTAGGATTCTCAGAAAAAGTCTATCAAAATGACTTATTTTATAGTTTGAAGTCTCAATTCAAAATCTATTAGCAAAATATTTCTATTAAATTGTATGATATTTCTAATGTCAATTAATTACACTTATATCCAGCTCTATAGTGTAATGACTTTGTAATATTAATTTTGATTTTAATTTAGAAATAGAACTTGTAAGTTTGCCCCAAGTTTTAGTGTTTAATGGTTTTTCCATATTTAGACTATGTTCACCGATCACAACTTTTTTCATTTTTCTAGTTGAATGGCCATTTTAAAACCTATCTTTCATGGTTTTTTCTGAGTTAACCAATTTGCTTTGGGGCAGGGAAGATAGTAAAGAAAATCAGTGAAAAAAGGGACAATTAAACTAAAAGCTACTAAAGAATAATGTTTCATTTTGGCCAAAAGACCAGTAACTTATTTTTACAAACATTGAAATTAAAATTTCCTATGGTTGAAGACAGAGAAATCCAACAGTCTGATTTTAAAATAGAATATGTCATACCTAACATTAGTTAGTAAAAGCAAGTGAAATGTCCATTCTGCATCAGCACTAAGTTGATTCTTTCCCTAAATCATTAAGTTTTACATCTGGTCATTTCGATCAAGAAAATAAACTGGCTCCAGATTACTTGGGTCTGGATTTCAGTTCCTTCATAGGCAAGGCATTAATTTCTCTATGACTCTTGTTTCTTCATTTATAAGAAAGACTGATGATGAAATGAGGTAGTAGATGTAAGTGCTTAGAACAGAGTCTCAGGCAAGTAATCAATAAACATTTGCCACTGTTATTATTATTATTATTATAGCCTAATATTGTTATTCACGTGTTTCACTTTCAACATGTTATGACTCTTGCCTGAAATGATCTCCTCTTTCTTATATTTATAAGTTCGATATTTTTATTCATGACACACCTGAGCACCAGTCTAAGGTGATCTCTTTTCCCAGAACTTGCTCTTTATCCCAAATCCCAGTTTAAAACATGTGTTATTCTCTAAACATTTCTTATATCCACAAAATGAAAAAAGTACAAGTTATTTTAAGGAGACACTCCCTGTATTTCTTGTGCCTAGTTTTGACAAATAATATACTCTCTACAAACATGTCACAATTAATGCTTCACAGACTCAAAGGAGTTGACTAGCCACTCTTTATGATGTCCTTTATTTTTCCTTGTCAAATCAGAGAATCATGTTCTTTCAAGACAAAGCTAGTTCATTTTCATTTTGTTTAAAATCAATAAGTCATGTTTCTTTAGTGGTGGCCCTTTATCTGCCTTTGGATTATAAGACACATTCTTGCACACTAAAATTATTTGGACTGAGTTCAACTAGACTCAGGATTATACCAAGTTTCCCCCTATAATGCAGTTTATAAAATGGACTCTATTATTTTATGCTGCATTACAGGATATAAATATAAATTCTTGGAAATCTGTCAGGCTCCTTCAGTTCCCTGAAGCTAAAACAAATATTTACACTATTTGACACAGTTAAGGGTTAAACTATTGAGCATATACCTGTATATACCTGCAGTATATACCTATATATACCTGCAGTTTTAATTGTCAATAATGGAACTTTCAAGTATCTAAGATTTCTCTGTGAATTTCATTTGAGCTCATTAAGTAAATGGCTTAGATGAAGGGAAGGTAGTTATCTGAGTGCTTAGATACCTGGAAGATAATTTTTAATTTTCAATTATCTTATATACTAGTTTTAAAAATCTGCTTTCATATTACAATGAAACCACCCCAAATCTGATTATACTGCTTATTTTGTTTTGTTACCTTCCTAAAAAACATTGACTTCACCTAGTTATCATTCTTTCCTTCTCATCATAAACCAGAGTTCTTTCATTCTTCCACTATGTCATAAAAGACTCAATAAATTCTGATTTGCATTTCAAATCCCACTCTCTTTTTTAGAAGGACATCAGATTCAATGACAATTTTATCACTAATCTCTTTAGCAGTGACAGTGGGAAGTCACGCTCAGATTCTTTCTGAGTGAAGTTCTAAGGAAGGTCACATAATGTTCTTCTTTATCACTAATAGTAACATTGTATGTGTGTGAATTCTTCATTTCCTTTTTATTAATCAATATGTGCTCATTTAGTCATTTGCTTTAGTTAGCTGTTTCAGAGTACTTGTTTCCTTCTTCTTTGATTAAGAAATGTGTGTCATTATTTTGCTACATAAAGAGGAATAGTTTGTGTTATTGGCCACAGTAACTTGTTTCTGTTAGTGATGTTCTTCTAGAAATTATACATGAGAAAAATTTCTCCAGGTAAAGTTACAACAATTTTGGAAAGACCTTTTTCCATTTTATTTTTGTCGTTTTTTTTAAGCAATTGAAATAACAAAAATCTTAAGTATTCATTGGTGGCTGTATTTGTATTCATATGAGTGTGCATAAATTTATTAACATTTTGATGGCTAGTGCTAGGGATAAGGAGAAATCTAGCTCTGAAATAAATGTTTGGTGAATCAATCTTTGCTGTTTTATTTTTCTATTTTTTAATTTTTATTTTTGCCTGCACTGGATCATTGTTGATGCACACAGGCTCTGGTTACAGTGCTTAGACTTATTGCCGTAGCTTGTTAGTTGCCAAGAACAGGCCAGTTGTGAAGAACAGGCTGTAGGCACACAGGCTCAGTAGTTGGGGCTTGTGGGCTCTAGCGTGCAGGCTCAATAGTAATGGCTCATGGGCTTAGTTGCTCCGCAGCATGTGGGATCCTCCCCGACCAGAGATCAAACCCATGTTCCCTACATTAGCAGGTAAATTCTTAATACTAGATCACAGGGGAAGCTCCAATCTTTATTATTTTAGATTCCATGTAATACTTTCTTCTACTTTCATAGACTTGTCAAAGTTATATCCAATTACATTGCAGAAGCTACACATAGTTACAGAAGCTGTATTTCTAATAATTAATAATTTTACTTGACTCTTTAAAAAACAAAAATGCAAATTCACATAGAATTCATTATAAAAATTTAGTATGCTGCTGCTGCTGCTAAGTTGCTTCAGTCGTGTCCAACTCTGTGCGACCTCATAGACGGCAGGCCACCAGGCCTTTAATAAATATGAGATATCATGGTATAAATACATAGGTGCCAAATAGAAAATAAAGAGAAAAAAGTATTTAAAAGAAGTAATATAAATTCCCAAGCTATTTAGTCATGCTATATGCAAGCAAGATAAATTTCTTTTTGTAAAAAGTGGAAATTTTAATGTCTGAACTTTTCTGAATTTTAGTTTATCAAATTATTTGAAATTCCAATTGTTTTATTAAATCACAATTTTAAGTATGTGAATTATCCATATAAGAGCTATAAACTAATAATTTTTTTATATTCTATTCAAAAAATAAGAAGGGGAGGACAAATTGAGAGAGTAGCATTAAAACATATATATTACCATATGCAAAGTTAGATAGCCAGTGGAAATTTGCTGTATTCCACAGGGAGTCCAAATCCGGTGCTCTGTGAGGACCTAAAGGGGTGGGATGGTGTGGGAGGTGGGAGGGAAGTTCAAGAGGGAGGGGACATGAGTGTACCTATGACTGATTCATGTGTATATATGTCAAAAACCAATACAATATTGTAAAGCAATTATCCTCCAATTAAAAATAAACATTTTTTTAAAGAGGGAAGATTTCAAATCAGGATGTATAAAAATAAAGTTTATTGCTATATAATGTATTTAGGGACTGAAATTAGTATTAAATGTGCTTGTTCAACAATAAATAAATTCACACAAATTTTTTTTAAAAAGCATAAGGATAAAGTTGAGTTGAGAAGTACAACCAAATCACAAAAACAAAATGTACAAATGCCATTTCCATATGTTTAAATCACTGTATCTGCTTTGACTGTACTGGACCTTGTAATTAACTCAAATAACTATTATGTTCCCATATTGTTTCAAGTATAAAATGGATACTTAATAAACACTTGCTAATTAGATTAAGGGGAAAAAAGTCAATAAGTTATTTAGCTTATTGTGACCAAGAAATTCCATTATTATAGCAGATTAATCCGGTTAAATTAGCTTCTGGAATTTTTTGATGTGGTAATTATTTAAATTCTGTGTAATGGTGCATATGGATACAAATTTAGAAAATTTTAATAAACAGTATCAAAAACAAATTCAAAAGAAAAACAAAATCAACAGTGTGGTATGGAGATATTTTCCTGTAAATTTAGTACAAAATGCCTGCTCTCATTAAGAATTGTGTAAATACTTAAGGAGTTATGGAAGAAGGAATGACATTTAAAATTGATTAAATCAATAAACAAATATTCATTTGACAAAAATAGTTGATACTAATGGTGAAATAAATAGTAACTTTTCTTGATAAAGAGTTCTTACATTCACACCAATATAAGACTAGGTAAATGCTTTTTCTAAAAACAATCTCTCTCCCTTCCTGTATAATTCTTTTTTCTTTTTTTTATATTCTGAGTTTTTTTTTTAATTTTATTTTATTTTTAAACTTTACAATATTGTATTAGTTTTGCCAAATATCAAAATGAATCCGCCACAGGTATACCCACGTTCCCCATCCTGAACCCTCCTCCCTCCTCCCTCCCCTACCCTCTCTCTGGGTCGTCCCAGTGTACCAGCCCCAAGCATCCAGTACCGTGCATCGAACCTGGACTGGCGACTCGTTTCATATATGATATTATACATGTTTCAATGCTATTCTCCCAAATCTCCTCACCCTCTCCCTCTCCCACAGAGTCCATAAGACTGATCTATACATCGGTGTCTCTTTTGCTGTCTCATACACAGGGTTATTGTTACCATCTTTCTAAATTCCATATATATGCGTTAGTATACTGTATTGGTGTTTTTCTTTCTGGCTTACTTCACTCTGTATAATAGGTTCTAGTTTTATCCATCTCATTAGAACTGATTCAAATGTATTCTTTTTAATGGCTGAGTAATACTCCATTGTGTATATGTACCATAGCTTTCTTACCCATTCATCTGCTGATGGGCATCTAGGTTGCTTCCATGTCCTGGCTATTATAAACAGTGCTGCGATGAACATTGGGGTACACGTGTCTCTTTCCCTTCTGGTTTCCTCAGTGTGTATGCCCAGCAGTGGGATTGCTGGATCATAAGGCAGTTCTATTTCCAGTTTTTTAAGGAATCTCAACATTGTTCTCCATAGTGGCTGTACTAGAATATACAATGGATTAAAGACAATCTCTTTAACAAGTGGTGCTGGGAAAACTGGTCAACCACTTGTAAAAGAATGAAACTAGATCACTTTCTAACACCTTACACAAAAATAAACTCAAAATGGATTAAAGATCTAAACGTAAGACCAGAAACTATAAAACTCCTAGAGGAGAACATAGGCAAAACACTCTCCGGCATACATCACAGCAGGATCCTCTATGACCCACCTCCCAGAATATTGGAAATAAAAGCAAAAATGAACAAATGGGACCTAATTAAACTTAAAAGCTTCTGCACAACAAAGGAAACTATTAGCAAGGTGAAAAGGCAGCCTTCAGAATGGGAGAAAATAATAGCAAATGAAGCAACGGACAAACAACTAATCTCAAAAATATACAAGCAACTCCTACAGCTCAACTCCAGAAAACTAAATGACCCAATCAAAAAATGGGCCAAAGAACTAAATAGACATTTCTCCAAAGAAGACATACAGATGGCTAACAAACACATGAAAAGATGCTCAACATCACTCATTATCAGAGAAATGCAAATCAAAACCACTATGAGGTACCATTTCACGCCAGTCAGAATGGCTGCGATCCAAAAGTCTACAAGCAATGAATGCTGGAGAGGGTGTGGAGAAAAGGGAACTCTCTTACACTGTTGGTGGGAATGCAAACTAGTACAGCCACTATGGAGAACAGTGTGCAATGGAAAGAATAAAATACTTAGGAATTTGTCTACCTAAAGAAACTAAAGACCTATATATAGAAAACTATAAAACACTGGTGAAAGAAATCAAAGAGGACACTAATAGATGGAGAAATATACCATGTTCATGGATTGGAAGAACCAATATAGTGAAAATGAGTATACTACCCAAAGCAATTTATAGATTCAATGCAATCCCTATCAAGCTACCAACGGTATTCTTCACAGAGCTAGAACAAATAATTTCACAATTTGTATGGAAATACAAAAAACCTCGAATAGCCAAAGCTATCTTGAGAAAGAAGAATGGAACTGGAGGAATCAACCTACCTGACTTCAGACTCTATTACAAAGCCTTCCTGTATAATTCTTTATTTTACACTTTTTATGAAGAATAAAAAAAAAGAATAGAAATGAATTCTTCAGTTACTATTTTGATATATTACTGCAGGATAAAATAAATTTCTGTTAGAACTAAATTCTTTGAGTTGTCTGTTAATTTACATATATATGTATGTATATATAAAGACCTATTGATTATGTGACATGTATAATTTAAATGAACCTGTGTGATGAACTGAAACTAACATTATTCTTAGAATAAGCCTGATTATAGAAAAAAATATCAGCAATGAGCTCACAATACATAAATTAGTCTCTAGGTATTAACAGCATCTGTAAAGTTGTGTCGGCTGAAACCAGACAACTTAAAAATATCTGTATCATTATTTAAGTAATACCTATTTATACAGATATTAAGAAACAGATCTTTAATATCTTCTAATTAAATCAATACCCAAATGTTAGGTGTTCTGTGAACCAAACAACTAAATGATTTGACTGAATTTTCCAGTAGGATGTTTCAGCATTATATAAACACAGTCTGTGAGTTACTATACTCTTAAAGACTCCTGAGAGCTCAGTTGGTAAAGAATCCGTCTGGAATGCAGGAGACCCCAGTTCAGTTCCTGGGTCAGGAAGATCTGCTGGAGAAGGAATAGGCTACCCACTCCAGTATTCTTGGGCTTCCCTTGTGTCTCAGCTGGTAAAGAATCCGCCCGCAATGCGGGAGGCCTGGGTTCAACCCTGAGTTGGGAAGATCCCCTGGAGAAGGGAAAGGCTACCCACTCCAGTATCCTGGCCTGGAGAATTCTATAGACTGTGTAGTCCATGGGGTCACAAAGAGTCAGACACGACTAAGCAACTTTCACTTTCACTTTCAAAGACCTGGATGGGTTTTGGGAAGTTATTTACATGCAAAAGGACAATGCAGTTCTATATGACTTTATTACTACATGTAACATTATGTGAACAAATTTCAGTCTGAGGGAGATTAAAACTTTTCTAATTTTCAGGAAAAATTTATAAATACCTTTTTGCTCAAAACTGTCTCCTTTCCTTTAATGTAGCCACTGAAAGAACCCAGAAAATGTCTCCTAGTGGAAAGATAGAGTTCTATGAGGACAGAGTTGGCAATCAATAGAAGAAATGGTTGAGAGAGTATAAACAGAAAAAAAGCCCAGAGGCAAAAAGTGTGTGGGAACAGCTAGTCATGGATGAAGGAATATGTGGGGATTATACAAAAGTGGAGAAGACAGATTTGTACAGAAACCAGACTATACCCAGTTCCCAGATCTAAAATCTGCGTGTTCACTTGTCCTGGTATCCTATAATTTCAGTATTCTAGATATAGCTGTTACCATTTGCTTTGAAAAAAAGCACAGATTGATATAGCAGAGTGTGAGTTTCATTCACTGAATTAATCAGAAGGTTTTTGCCTAAATCACAACCATTACCAGTTGTTATTTAGTTATATATATGTGTGTGTGTGTGTGTGTGTGTGTATACATATATATATCATTGTGGATGCATATTCTTAGGTAGAGGCAAAATAAAAAAAGTTAAGTTTTGGTTAAGATGCCACAAAGTCTAAAAACTCTTTTAATGTAACTCCAGCTAGTCACTTTGTAATTTTTACACACATGTAGATTTAGACAGAAAAATAAGCAACTAGAAAAGAGAAGCCCATCAGCTGTGACTTTAAGAGAATTTGTGAAATTAAACTCAGAAACAGATTTGTATAAACAGATTATCTCGGTAATTGTTTTCTCAAGGGTGAGTGTTGGATTTATATATGACATTACCCATATCCTGTTTCACTTTCTAGAAAGAGTTGAGCACAAAAAGTCATCTTTTAAAAACCAGAGCTTCTGACATTTAAACCTGCCACCATCAGCTAACCACCAATCTGTCTTCCAAAAGTACTGCCACTGGTTTGTACTTACCAAAGTCTATTATATATCTCAAGGACAAGACCTTTATGTAAATAATAAAGAAATGCAGTGAAAATATGAAGTGAAATACTATATGACAAAGTTCTATTTGGTTACCCATAACCCTTAGCAACTTTCTTTTAAAAAATAAGCCTTTTTCTCATTGTCTTAAATCTATATTTTTATACTCAAGACACCTAAGAAAATTAGAAGACAAATGAATGCCTTAATAACCCAAAGAGCAGAAAATATCTGAGCCTCTGTTCTAGAAAAATGCCAGAAAAAATTCTAAAGTCTGCTTTATTACAATGGTCAACAGTATTAAAATAAATAAATCAGTTATAAAAATAATAATAATGCTGTACATGTTGAACTGATTTTAGTAGAACAGTTTCAAATGATTCTAGCTGGGAACTTCTCAGGCATTCAACGAAATTTTATAAATTTTACTTTGTTTTATTTGCCTTTCATACCTGAAAGTCAGTGCTTAAAATAACTCCAGATTCAGGTTCCGTATGTCATTTTCATCTGTGTTCTTTAGGACGTTTCTTTTATCCCCTATTCTACCTACATCCCTTATCCAACAAAAGAACTACCCGTGTCATTCTCATTTGTACTACATTTTCATAATGTTATCCTTAAAATCCATTCTGTGGGACCATGTTCAATGTGAAAATGTTATAATTAGATCCTTCTGGTTCATTTGGTAATAAACCCTTCTGGATTTGATCCAATCTGTACTGGTATTATACCAAATCTGACCTATTATGGTTAGAATTACACTAAGGATTCTTTCCACATTCTTTCTTAGGATTTTAAGCAGTAAACTATGAAAACTAGTTTACATAAAGATAATTTAGTTACTTAACAAACACATTGTTAGATGTGACTTTCCTAGAGGAGAATTGAGGACAAAGACAAATAACCTGGTTTGGGGTCTCCTGCTAATTAGAATAGTAACTCTCAAACTATTTTGATGGGTTCTCATTTCAACGTGGCAAATGGCCCTGAAACTTACCTTGCCATTCATAATTCCCACTGGAACTCTTACTCCATGGTAGCAATGAAATGTTACTCAGTACAATTAAATTTTGGGGAAGAGATTAGGGGTAGGTGGTATGGATGGTTCATATATGATTTACAATACCTATCATAGAGTCAAGTTGTAAGATTAGAGGACAAAGAATTAATAATGATAAAATTGAGCCTTCCTTCCCAGTCTAGAGTTAAATAAGCAATATACAGCCAAGTGGAGAATGAGGAAGTTAAACTAGAAGGAACTTGTAAATAAAAGCTAAAAATAATAATTAAAAATCATTACCAGTCCAAGACAGCTTTCACAGCATTCATGCAAAGAACTTTCATAAGGATTATGAAAGTGTCACTCATCTCTAAAAACTTCTTAGAATCATCAAGCATTGTGTGTCAGAGATTATTTAGTAAAGAAAGAAATCTAGGAAATCTAAGACTATGCAAATTTTGGCTCATAAACATCAATTTATGGAATCTTACATAGTATTTTGCATATAACAGGGCTTTGTACATTGAGACGAAATCCTATTGAAATGTTTGCCATTGATCCAAAAGATCAAAGGAAGACCCCCTAACATCACTGTAACAGTTTACAGTCCATCAGTGGACCAAGGAACTTAATTTAAAAATAAGTGTTCTTGAGTCCTGAGCTCTTAAAGCTGTAGATGTATGTTTAGCGTGATAGACTAAAATTTTGACAATAATCATATTGTGGATCATCTGAATGATAGCTCTTTAAACCATAAACTATAACTCACTGTGGCTCTCAGATACACTTTTGTGTTCAGGACATTACTGGATCAAGCTGCACCCTTTTAATTGTCTCAGGCTAATGAGAAGTAAACTTAATAGATAAATGAAGGGTACCTGCTCAATAAAGGCCAACTAATGTCATTCATTTGAAATCCTCATAAAGATTTTTCCATTGTTTGAATATAGAAACTGGTGAGTGAATTAAGTCATAACAAGTGACAAGATAGTGCTGGCATTCCAAGCTTAAAAGAACCTGATTGCCATTTAGGTTGTGAGTAGCAATTTAATTTCCACAAAACAAATTCATCTGTCCATTAAATTAATGATATTAATTTAAATTTTATGAGTTTTATAGTTTTTATTGACTTGAACTTGTAAAAAGGTTTTTCTTATACACGGTTGTATAAGGCCAGCGGGGCTTCCCTGGTGGTTCAGACAGTAAAGCATCTGCCTGCAATGAGGGAGACCCAGTTCGATCCCTGGGTCAGGAAGATGCCCTGGAGAAGGGAAATGGCAACCCACTCCAGTACTCTTGACTGGAAAATTCCATGGATGGACGAGCCTAGTGGGCTACAGTCCATGGGGTCACAAAGACTAGGACAAGACTGAGTGACTTCACTTTCTATCTTTCTAAGAGGAGAGTAAAAAAGCTGGCTTAACATTCAATAACACTCATATAAGGCCAGTAAGCATACAGAGTTTATACCTGTTTTTATGTTTAAATATGTTTAAGTAATACTACAATAAGAATGATTAAGTCAAAGCTTAGGATCATTAAGAAATTGTGCTCTTAAAAGGGACCTATACAATAGCCATAGTTTGTGGTGTAAAGAAGCAGCTATTTGGCCTGGTCACAGTTTGCCCCAGCTAATCCCCCAAAGAATAAAGACATTGGATGAATGGAGCATGCTGAACCTAGGGAGAAAATGGGCACAGAGATTAGGAAACAGTTCTGTAGTCAGCTGGGAGGATTATAGTAGAGAAGTGCTGAACAAAAAGCTTCCACATGCTCTTTGAAGATTTTTAGAATATTATCTCCAGGGAAAACCAAGCAACTGGCTCTTCCTGGTTCTTCCAAAGAGTTCTATAAAGGCCTTAAAATGTCTTTCTCAAATTCCAGAAATATTGCATTTTGCCATTTCTCATTTATATCAAATCAAATACCAAACTTGTTTACCTTCACATTCTCTTGCATCAGAACTTTCCCCACCATTTCCATTGTCACTGTGTGTGTGTGTGTGTGTGTGTATGTGTGTTATTTAGTCATGTCTGACTCTTTGCAACCCCATGGACTGTAGCCTGCCAGGCTCCTTTGTCCATGGAATTCTCCAAGCAAGAATACTGGAGTGGGTTGCTGTTGCTGTCTCTGGGGAATCTTCTACCCCCAGGGATTGAACCCAGATCTCCTGCATTGCAGACAGATTCTTGACCATCTGAACCACCAGGGAGGCCCTCCATTTTCACTACCATTGCCCCAAACAATGCTTTCTTCCTTAGGACACTGAAGGTAATTCATTGAATTGTTCTTCAGTGTGAACTCTTCTTCCATGTCAATGCTTTTTACACACTGTTTGATATTCCGATAGCAAATTCTGATCATTCTCTCCTTTCTCTAAAATCTATGACTGTCCACACTGCCAATTAAATTAGGCTTTCAGACAAACATCCTGACATTCAGTATTTTATGATCTGGCTTTATCCCTCTTCCCAAGCGTGTTTCCCAATACTCCCTAAATTTCAACAACATAAGTTAGTGTTCATACCTACTATTTTTTTGACCTCTATTAACTTATACCAGCTGATTCCTTACAGGAAATATCCTCTCTTTATATGTTTTCTCCTGTCATGGACTCTCTAAAAAGCCGACTCTGTGAAATGCATCCACTGGGGTGTGCTCCCTGGAATGATACCTGAAAAGAGCAAGGAAACAGGCAGAGGTTGAAGTAGCTCTCACATCAGTGGATTCAGCCGATCCTACTGAAAATTTGAAAATGGGGAAGGTCATTTAGAGAGATCCCCAGCCTAGGTAAAGCAGCCAGCCAGGCCTTTGTATCTCTGTATTTACCAGTCCCTGGACACAAGCTTCCCTGAAAATGGAACATAGCTTTTGGCAAGACAGCTTTTCTCAACTGGGGGAAAGATAGAAGGATGTCAGTTCAATTCAATTCAGTTGCTCAGTCATGTCCAATTCTTTGTGACCCTGTGGACTGCAGCATGCCAGGCTTCCCTGTCCATCACCAATTGCTGGATCTTGCTCAAACTCAGTCCATAGAGTTGGTGATGGCAACCAACCATCTCATCCTCTGTCATCCCCTTCTCCTCCTGCCCTCAATCTTTCCCAGCATCAGGGTCTTTTCAAATGAGTCAGTTCTTTGCATCAGGTGGCCAAGTATTAGAGCTTTAGCTTTAGCATCAGTCCTTTGAATGAATATTCAGGGTTGATTTCCTTTAGGATTGACTGGATCTATCTCTTTGCACTCCAAGGGACTCTCAAAAGTCTTCTCCAACACCACAGTTCAAAAGCATCTGTTCTTCAGTGCTTGGCTTTCTTTATGGTCCAACTCTCACATCCATACATGACTACTGGAAAAATCATAGCTTTGAATAGACAGACTTTTGTTGGCAAAGTAATGTCTCTGCTTTTTAATATGCTGTCTAGGTTTGCCATAGCTTTTCTTCCAAGGAGCAAGTGTCCTTTAACTTCATGGCTGCAGTCACAATCTACAGTGACTTTGGAGCCCAAGAAAATAAAGTCTGTCACTGATTCTGTTGTTTCCCCATCTATTTGCCATGAGGTGATGGGACTGGATGCCGTGATCTTGGGTTTTTGAATGTTGAGATTTAAGCCAGCTCTTTTACTCTCCTCTTAAACTTTCATCAAAAGGCTCTTTAGTTCCTCATCGTTTTCTGCCATAAGGGTGGTGTCATCCACATATCTGAGGTTATTGATATTTCTCCTTGCAATCTTGATTCCAGCTTGTGCTTCATACAGCCCAGCATTCCGCCTAACTTACTCTGCATATAGTTTAAATAAGCAGGGTGACAATATAAAGCCTTGACGTACTCCTTTCCCAATTTGGAACCAGTCCGTTGTTCCATGTTGTTCTAACTGTTGCTTCTTGACCTGCATACATATTTGTCAAGAGGCAGGTAAGGTGGTCTGGTATTCCCATCTCTTTAAGAATTTTCCAAAGTTTTCTGTGATCCACACAGTCAAAGGCTTTGGCATAGTCAATAAAGCAGAACAAGGATGTAACTAGCTATAAATAGTCAGCTAAGATTCAAGCAGGTTATAAAAGCAAACCAGCACACCATAACACATCCACTTTAGCAGATGCCTCATGTCACTCAAACCTATTTGCTTCATAGAACAGGTTCACTGTACCCAGGAAAAATTCCAGAATACTGGTTGGGCTCTCTTCCTGGGACAACTTAAGAAAGGAAGATGACTATAACAAATCACAGCCTGAAACTGCATTTGATACTCACTGTCCATCCTCTAATATTTATTGTATATTACACTCCCCCAGTACAGGACTTCTTTTGGTTTAGGTAGGTCACCATGTAAGTGAACTATATCCTAATATCTGAGGTTTCTGGTCCCCAGGTCACCATAAATTTATCAGACCATGGCTGCTCCCTTTTCTTTTTCCCACCAAGTTGTATGGTGGGAAAATACTAAGAAATGCTTCAGCAATTGAAGTTGATTCATTCAGTGGATTATCTGGGTGCCTAATTTATTCTTCTTTGCTCCCAGCGTGTTAACACTCCTGCTTTTAAGGATGAGTCAGCCCACAAAGGTCACTATTGCTGTCCTTGCTTTTTGGTCTCTTGGTAAAAAATAATCAAATGTGACTAGGTAGGAGCCATCACATAAAGCTTAATGGAACTCATGTGACATCCCCTAGAGTAAATGATCATCCTGTAAGAATTAGTATTTCTGGGCATACAGAGCCTAGTTATAGATGCAGATGCACAATGTTCCCAAGTAATTCATTGCAAGAGATGTGAAGTGAGGCCACTTACATTTCTACCCCCTGATTCCCAGACATGTTTTTCATCTTTTGGGGACATAGCACCATACAATGGTCATTTATTTTACTGAATAGTATGGCCCATGGAATGATATTTATCAACTCCAGGTATTAGCATCAAATTAGCACCACGTTGTATCTTCAAGAGACTATTCAAGCAGCAACCAGTGAATGGTGTAGTGTATGGTAGAACCAGTGTATCCACGACTACGTGTCCACTGTCACACTTTCATTGCTATAAAGTAGCTTCATTGAGCCAAGAAATGTTAAGCAGGATACTATGTTTGGATAAAACACTCTCAGATAGTTGTGCTGGCTAAGGCACAGATTCTGAAAGTGCAAACCCATACCAAGAGTATACCATGATCTCAACCAATATTCATCACAACCCTTCTAGAGTAAGAAGAATTCTGCAAAATTAGCTTGCCATTAACTTGGTGGTTGATCCCCTTGAGGGTTGGTGCCATATCAATGACTCATCATTGGTGTCTGTTGCCAACATATTAGAATCTAAATTACAGCAGTAGTTAGATTGGTCTTTGTAAGTAGGTGCACATAATCTGGAACTCTATCCTTTCCACCATGGCTACTCTGTTCATAAGTTCATTTTGGCAGCATTTGATTGACTGATAAAAAAAGACTTATTGAGGTCAACCACTTGACTGCTTGATTTATTTTACTTGGTTGATTAGCAACTTTTCTGTATTAAATGCTCTCTGGTGGAAATTAACATGCATTTCAAAGATTACCTCACTCTATGCCCATTCACATAGATCTATTCACTTTTCTCTTCTGTAGACCTCCTTATTCTGACTTCTCTTTTCTTTCTCTTTTCAAACCACCTAACCAATGAGCTGAGTCATTTGACACTGCCCATAAGTCCATATATATATTTAAACTGGAGTTCTTTCCACATAGAGTGCTAAATTTGGGGCACTGACCAAAGGGAAAATTTCCCCTTAACACACATTTGGGATCATTCCTGTCTGGAGTTCTCCTGCACTTACACTCACATTCCAAGCCAACCTATCTGGTGAAACACAGGCAGCCACTTTTCTATCACCTGGTCATAAAGGACACTCCCTCATGTGGCCATAGGATAAGCCTATGAAAAGATGACAGTACAACTATGATAGATGACATGTGGTTCTAGGCAACCTCTTCAAGCCTCTTGTATGTACCCCATGGCTCTATTCATATTCCATCCCAAAACTGGGCCTGCCTGACCTTATAGTTCAAGGGTCTGCCAGGACAGTGGGCATCTCTGGCCACATGAACATTTGATGTTTCATAGTTCAATTCTCCATGTCTACCAGAAGTCCGTAGCACACAAGGAGTTGTTTATTTGAATAGTGTGTAATTCTATGCTGCAGATGGCATGACTGATGCCAGATTGTTGCATGTCTATATAATGATTCTCTTTTGGAGTTTTACCCACCAAGATACCTAATACCAGTGGGAAGGCCAGATTGTATAGCCCAAGTGGCAAGACTATTTGAAATGCAGCCTGGATTACACAGAGCATATTCCTTGTATGTGGCAGCCTTCCATGTCACTCAGTAAATGGATTGGAGCAATAATTCTAAATGTGGAATCTGTTTCCTCCAGAACTTGAAGAAGCCTACCACATGCCATATTTATTTCTTAGTGGTAGGAATATGAGATGCAACCATTTGTCTTTACTTTGGAAAAGATGTATTGGCATGCGACCCCTAAAATGTCACTGATGAGTCAGTTTCCTGAATATTTGTAAGGTTTATTTTCAATCCTTCAGAATGTACATACTTATTAATGCCCTCAGTGTACCTGGCACTTTTTGCTCACTTCATCTGATTAACATGATGTCATCAGTGTAGTAGTCCAATGTGATATTATATGACGTGTATATGTGCTCTAGATCTCTTCTGATTATATTTTGATAGAGAGCAAATAATAGTAAATAAGATAAGGTAGTAAATAAGTACTCCTGTTCACTCTATGAGAATTCAATTTGCTTCTGGTCCATCTTGTTGAGAGATAAAAAAGAGTGCATGCTCCAGTTCACTGGTAATGTACCATGTGCCTAAGGCCATGTTAATCTTTCTAGCAAAGACAGCACATTTGGCATAACAGCTTCAATTGGTGTTGCTACTCTGTTGAATCTGAAGAAGTCTGTTGTCATCTTCTAGGCTCCATCTGTGTTTCCATAGAAACTAGACTGCAGAATTAAATGGAAGCTATCATGGGGACATGGAGAATTGAACTATGAAGCTATTGAACTAAGAAACATTAAATGTTCATGTGGCCATAGATACCCATTGTTCTGGTAGACACACAATTATCTCTACATCCTTGAAGTCTTTAATAATTTCAGCAGTATTTTTTATTATTTCCAGATTGCAGTGTTATTTTGATTAACTATCTTAGGATACACTTTTAAGGGAGAGGTTTCAGAGACTTCTGCTTGGCCTTCCATATGATAGCTCTTACTCCATAGAATGAAGGAATCAATACATCATGGGTTTTGCCAAATACCAAATATGTCTCCTCTTGGGCCTCATATTCCACTCTAAAAGTACCCTATATCAAGATTAACTGAGATCCTGTATCCAGTAGTCCTCAAAATATCTGACTAATCCTCTTTTCCCAGTGCATAAGGTCAAGGGTTATTTAGGTAAAGAATCAGGGTATTATATTTATTCACTCTAGCATTAGTATTAGAAGATCTTTCTTCCTGGAATCTTTTATTCAGTCAGTGATGATTCTAGACCTGCAAACAGGCCCAATTATAGAAATTGAGCAAGATATATGATTTATTTATGGCTGTTGGCCTCATCCTTCTAGTTATGAATTCTTTTTTAAAACAACACTCTTGATAGCTGCCACTTACCTAGGGAAAAAAAACATATTCTACTAATCATCTCCATTGCTTTCAGCAAGTCAACATCTTCCCACATGCTAGTTACCACTCCAACCTTATGTGCATCATAAATTCTCTTCCTTCTATTTTGATTATTATTTGGGAATCCTGCCATTCTCATTGTCACCAGTGTATAGTTCTTTTCCCCAATTAAGAGGCTCAGCATTTATCTGCTGGATTTATTATTGTGATTTGATATTATTTGTTGGTCTGGCACCAGGAGAGAAGGTAGCCTTTAACTGGGTGCAGTGGACCACTTCTGTAGTCCCAGATAATTTAGAGAATCTAAACATTCAAGAATTTTAGAGCATAAAACCGCAACCCATTTTTCACCTTGGCATAGCAAGTTTGCTAACATGGAGAATTCAACTTCCACTGGAGATTTGTAACTCTTATAATGAAACCCTAGTCTGACCTTCAGCTTCTTCTACCTTCAAACCACAGGAAATGAGAGTCTTTTTCACATTATCTAAGGGGGCCCCCTGGCTTTCACATTTAGATTGAAATTGGTGATTACTCTCAGCCTTCCATTGGCTTTCTCCAATGTCTAGATTCTTTCAACAGAGCCATTCAAGCCATTACACCTATAATTACAATTTCCTTCAAATCTCTCAACACTTAAGATACTGCACCTGTTGGCACATTCCCTTCCACCAATAACCTATCCCACACCTAACTCACCACTACTGAAAAAAAGAAAGTTTTAATGATTGTCCTCCTATGGCACATCAACAGCTATACATACTCCAATCACCAAGAGTGATGAAATCTTCATGGCCAGCTGCTCTGTCCAAATCCAAAAATTCCATTTTATAGTCTACTTCCTAGCACCACTCTCAGTGCCAACTGATACAAATTAGCTTTCCTGGAAACAAACACTGAAAATCGGAGATTTGTGTACAGAGGTTTATTGGGCAGTGCCATGAGAAAAATGGTGAAGGAAGAGAAACGAAAGCAGCAGTGGGAAGAAGTGGGAAATTGAAATGTGACACAACTTCAGGTGATGATATGTAAGCTGTGAAACTGAGATGATTCTTTGGAGTTTAGCTCAAACAAGGAAACAGCTCAGGTATTTTTGATGCCATGCTAATTTATGGTTAAAGTCATCCCCCCAAAAGAGGTATAAATTTGGGAAAAACATGTTCCTTTCTGTCAAAAAAATACTGGAGAAGGACACAGCTCCTAGTTCTTAGCACCCAATAGTCACGGGATTTCGGGAATGAGTATTTTGATTATGAAGAGAGACCTGGGTAGTACAACACAGTATTCACCATCACTTCAGTTCAGTTCAGTCGCTCAGTCATGTCTGACTCTTTGTGACCCCATGGGCTACAAGCACGCCAGGCTTCTCTGTCCACCATCGGCTCCTGGAGTTTACTCAAACTTATGTCCATTGAGTTGGTGATGCCATACAAACATCTCATTATCTGTCATCCCCTTCTCCTGCCTTCAATCTTTCCCAGTATCAGGGTCTTTTCCAATGAGTCAATTCTTTGTATCAGGTGGCCACTCTTTGTATTGAAGTTTCAGCTTCAGCATCAGTCCTTCCAATGAATATTCAGGACTGATTTCCTTTAGGATGGACAGATTGGATTTCCTTGCAGTCCAAGGGACTCTCAAGAGTAATCTCCAACACAACAGTTCAAAAACATCAATTCTTCGACACTCAGCTTTCCTTATAGTCCAAATCTCACATCCATACAAGATTGCTAGAAAAACTATAGCTTTGACCAGATGGACATTTGTTGGCAAGTAATGTCTCTGCTTTTTAATAAGCTCTCTAGGTTGGTCATAGCTTTTCTTCCAAGGAGCAAGCGTCTTTCAATTTCATGGCTGCAATCACCATCTGCAGTGAGTTTGGAGCCCCCAAAAATAAAGTCTCTCACTGTTTCCCCATCTATTTGCCATGAAGTGATGGGACCAGATGCCATGATCTTAGTTTTCTGAATGTTGAGTTTTAAGCCAACTTTTTCACTCTCCTCTTTCATTTTCATCAAGAGGCTCTTTAGTTCCTCTTCACTTTCTGCCACAAGAAGTATGGCATCATCTGCGTATTTGAGGTTATTGACATTTCTCCCAGCAATCTTGATTCCAGCTTGTGCTTCATCCAGACCAGCATTTCTCATGATGCACTCTGCATATATGTTAAATAAACAGGGTGACAATATACAGCCTTGATGTACTCCTTTCTCAATTTGGAACCAGTCTGTTGTTCCATGTCCAGTTCTAACAGTTGCTTCTTGATCTTCATACAGATTTCTCAAGAGGCATGTCAGGTGTTCTGGTATTCCTATCTCTTTCAGAATTTTCCAGTCTATTGTGATCCACACAGTCAAAGGCTGACATAGTCAATAAAGCAGAAGTTGATGTGTTTCTGGAACTCTCTTGCTTTTGTGACAATCCAATGGATGTTGGCAATTTGATCTCTAGTCCCTCTGCCTTTTCTAAATCCAGCTTGAGCATTTAAAAGTTCATGGTTCAAGTACTGTTGAAGCCTGGCTTGGAGAATTTTGAGCATTACTTTCTTAACATGTGAGATGAGTGCAATTGTTTGGTAGTTTGAACATCCTTTGACATTACCTTTCTCTGGGATTGGAATGAAAACAGACCTTTTGCAGTCCTGTGGCCACTTCTGAGCTTCCCAAATTTGCTGGCATATTGAGTGAAGCACTTACACAGCATCTTGAAATAGTTCAATTGGAATTCCATCACCTCCACTAGTTTTGTTTGAAGTGATGCTTTCTAAGGCCTACTTGACTTCCCATTCCAGGATGTCAGGTTCTACGTGAGTGATCACACCATAGTGGTTATCTGGGTATGGAGAGCTTTTTTGTGTTAATGTTCTGTGTATTGTTGCCACCTCTTCTTACTATCTTCTGCTTCTGTTATGTCCATACCATTTCTGTCCTTTATTGTGCTCATCTTTGCATGAAATGTTCCCTTGGTATCTCTGATTTTCTTGAAGAGATCTCTAGTTTCCCATTCTATTGTATTCCTCTATTTCTTTGCACTGACCACTGAGGAAGGCTTTCTTATCTCTCTTTGCTGTTCTTTGGAACTCTGCATTCAAATCAGTGTATCTTTCCTTTTTCCCTTTGCCATTAGATTCTCCTCTTTTCTCAGCCATTTGTAAGGCCTCCTCAGACAACTATTTTGCCTTTTTGCATTTCTTTTTCTTGGGGATTTTCTTGATCTCTGCTTCCTGTACAATGTCATGAATGTCCGTCCATATTTCTTCAGGCACTCTGTTTATGAGAGCTAATCCCTTTAATCTACTTGTCACTTCCACTGTATAATCATAAGAGATTTTATTTAGTCATACCTGAATGGTCTAGTGGTTTCACCTACTTTCTTCAATTTAAGTCTGCATTTGGCAGTAGGAGTTAATGATATGAGCCTTAAGCTCCTGGTCTTGCTTTTGCTGACTGTATAGAGCTTCTCCATCTTTGGCTGCAAGAATATAGTCAATGTGATTTTGGTATTGACCATCTGGTGATGTTCATGTGTAGAGTCTTCTCTTGTTTTTTTGGGAAAAGGTGCTTTCTATGACCAGTATGTTCTCATGGCAAAACTCTATTAGCCTTTAACCTGCTTCATTTTGTACTCCAAAGCCAAATTTACCTGTTACTCCAAGTATCCCTTTACTTCCTACTTTTGCATTCCAGTCCCCTATAATGAAAATGACATCTTTTTTGGGTGTTAGTTCTAGAAGGTCTTGTAGGTCTTCATAGGACCATTCAGCTTCAGCTTCTTCAGCATTACTGGTCGGGGCATAGACTTGAATTACTGTGATAGTGAATGGTTTGTCTTGGAAATGAACAGAGATCATTTTGTCATTTTTGAGACTGCATCCAAGTACTGCATTTTGGACTCTTTTTTTTACTATGGTAGTTTTGCTTACTACTCCATTTCTTCTAAGGGATATTTGTCCACACTAGTAGATATAATGGTCATTTGAGTTAAATTAACCCATTCCAGTCCATTTCAGTTCTCTGATTCCTAAAATGCCAATGTTCACTCTTGCCATTTTCTGTTTGACCTCTTCCAATTTGCCTTGATTTGTAGACCTAACATTCCAGGTTCCTATGGAATATTGCTTTTTACAGCCTCAGATTTTACTTCCATCACTAGCCACATCCACAATGGGTATTGTTTTTGTTTGGCTCCATCTATTCATTCTTTCTTCATTCACCATACCATAATGGAAAGCCCATATCAAATTCTATCTTTTTCCTTCAATCTGGAAATACTTTCATTTTTTCCTCTGAACCATCACTGAGTCTTGCTATATATTTCTTATAACACTTTCTCTTTTCTATTATATTTATAGATAAGACTATTGAGAGTCCCTTGGACTGCAAGGAGATCCAACCAGTCCATTCTGAAGGAGATCAGCCCTGGGATTTCTTTGGAGGCAATGATGCTGAAGCTGAAACTCCAGTACTT
>NW_011494954.1:781211-830666 GCF_000754665.1 Bison bison bison | reverse complement strand
ATGATGCTGAAGCTGAAACTCCAGTACTTTGGCCACCTCATGTAAAGAGTTGACTCATTGGAAAAGACTCTGATGCTGGGAGGGATTGGGGGCAGGAGGAGAAGGGGATGCCAGAGGATGAGATGGCTGGATGGCATCACTGACTCAATGGACGTGAGTCTCAGTGAACTCCGGGGGTTGGACAGGGATGGACAGGGAGGCCTGGCGTGCTGCAATTCATGGGGTCGCAAAGAGTTGGACACGACTGAGCAACTGATCTGATCTGATCTTAATCTTAGTTTTATATTTGAAATTCCTTGGGTTCAGAAGTTGGGTCTGATTTACCTTTGAGTTCTTTACTAAGTTTATTTCTGTACTTTTTTATTGTGTAATCAATATTTGTTTTACCTTGCAAACTTCTATGCATCTTCAGATTTCAGCTAACAATCATTTCTTCAAGAAATCTTTCCTAATACCCCAGACTCAGGAAGGATATTGGTGTTTTAATATTGCATTAATTACAATTATACATAATTTGTCACAGAAGTACTAGCTGGTAGACAATAAAACATGAAGGCTAGATCTAGATCTCCTTTGTCTATCATTTTTCTACAAAAAAATTAACACAATACCTGGTACATGACTGGTTGTTAAATAGTTATTGAGCGAATAAGAGGATAAAAGATTAACTAATGAATGAAGAGAAGAATCCCCTTTCAGAATGAAAGTCACCTGGTAAAAAATGGAAATTAACAGTCATTTCTAAATTGGTCCATGACCTTGCTTTCTTCCTAAGATTTTTCCAGGATCAACAGAACAAGAAGGGTGAGGAAATGATGTGGAAATTAAAGGTTCAAGTATTTCAAGCATTTTGATTGCAAAGCAGAGTGAAAGACTACTGAGAGATTCAGTTCAGTTCAGTTCAGTCGCTCAGTCGTGTCCGACTCTATGCGACCCCATGAACTGCAGCACACCAGGCCTCTCTGTCCATCACCAACTCCCAGAGCCTACCCAAACTCATGGTCATTGAGTCAGTGATGCCATCGAACCATATCTTCCTCTGTTGTCCCCTTCTCCTCCTGACCTCAATCTTTCCCAGCATCAGGGTCTTTTCAAATGAGTCAGCTCTTCACCTCAGCTGGCCAAAGAATTGGAGTGTCAGCTACAACATCCATCCTTCCATGAATACCCAGGACTGTTCTCCTTTAGGATGGACTTGTTGGATGTCCTTGCAGTCCAAGGAACTCTCAAGAGTCTTCCCCAACACCACAGTTCAAAAGCATCAATTTTTTGGCACTCAGCTTTCTTTAGAGTCCAACTCTCACATCCATACATGACCACTGGAAAAACCATAGCCTTGACTAGATGGACCTTTGTTGGCAAAGTAATGTCTCTGCTTTTTAGCATGCTGTTCAGGTTGGTCATAGCTTTCCTTCCAAGGAGTAAGCATCTTTTAATTTCATGGCTGCAGTCACCATCTGCAGTGATTTTGGAGCCCCAAAAAATAAAGTTAGCCACTGTTTCCACTGTTTCCCCATCTATTTGCCATGAAGTGATGGGACCGGATACCATGATCTTAGTTTTTTCAGTGTTAAGCTTTAAGCCAACTTTTTCACTCTCCTTTTTCACTTTCATCAAGAGGCTCTTTAATTCTTCTTCACTTTCTTCCATAAGGGTGGTGTCATCTGCATATCTGAGGTGATTGATATTTCTCCCAGCAATCTTGATTCCAGCTTGTGCTTCTTCCAGCCTAGCATTTCTCATGATGTACTCTGCATATAAGTTAAATAAGCAGGGTGACAATATACAGCCTTGACGTACTCCTTTTCCTATTTGAAACCAGTCTGTTGTCCATGTCCAGTTTTAACTGTTGCTTCCTGACCTACATACAGGTTTCTGAAGAGGCAGATCAGGTGATCTGGTATTCTCATCTCTTGAAGAATTTTCCACAGTTTATTGTGATCCACACTTCAAAAGCTTTGGCATAGTCAATAAAGCAGAAATAGATGTTTTTCTGGAACTCTCTTGCTTTTTCCATGATCCAGCAGATGTTGGCAATTTGATCTCTGGTTACTCTGCCTTTTCTAAATCCTGCTTGAACATCTGGAAATTCATGGTTCACATATTGCTGAAGCCTGGCTTGGAGAATTTTGAACATTACTTTACTAGCGTGTGAAATGAGTGCAGTTGTGTGGTACTTTGAACATTCTTTGGCATTTCCTTTTTGGGGGATTGGAATGAAAACAGACCTTCTCCAGTCCTGTGGCCACTGCTGAGCTTCCAAATTTGCTGACATATTGAGGGAAGCACTTTCACAGAATCATCTTTCAGGATTTGAAATAGCTCAACTGGAATTCCATCACCTCCACTAGCTTTGTTCGTAGTGATGCTTCCTAAGGCCCACTTGACTTCTCACTCCAGGATGTCTGCCTCCAGGTGAGTGATCACACCACTGTGATAAACTGATCATGAAGATCTTTTTTGTACAGTTCTTCTGTATATTCTTGCCATCTCTTCCTAATATCTTCTGCTTCTGTCAGGTCCATATATTTTCTGCCCTTTATTGAGCCCATCATTGCATTAAGTGTTCCCTTGGTATCTCTAATTTTCTTGAAGAGATCTCTAGTCTTTCCCATTGTATTGTTTTCCTCTATTTCTTTGCATTGTTCACTGAGGAAGGCTTTCTTCTCTCTCCTTGCTCTTCTTTGGAACTCTGCATTCAAATGGGTATATCGTTCCTTTTCTCCTTTGCTTTTCACTTCTCTTCTTTTCTCAGCTATTGGTAAGGCTTCTTCAGGCAGCTATTTGCTTTTTTGCATTTCTCTTTCTTGGGGATAGTCTTGATTCCTGTCTCCTGTACAATGTCATGAACCTCTGTCCATAGTTCATCAGGCACTCTGTCTATGAGATCTAGTCCCTTAAATCTATTTCTCACACAGATCAGTCATTTGGGAAAAAAACCAAGGACCTTGAGGCTCTGAGTTCTAGATATAATAAAAAGGCAGGAATGAGGAATATAGGGAGTCAGATTATATATTTAAAGCCAAATTTTATCTTGTTTGTTATTTGACCACAGTTCAGTTCAATTCAGTCACTGAGTTGTGTCCGACCTTTGTGACCTCATGGACTGCAACATGCCAGGTCTCCCTGTCCATCACCAATTCCCAGAGTTTACTCAAACTCATGTCCATTGAGTCGGTGATGCCATCCAACCATCTCATCCTCTGTCATCCCCTTCTCTTCTCGCCTTCAATTTTTGCCAGCTTCAGGGTCTTTTCCAATGAGTCAGCTCTTCATATCAGGTGGCCAAAGTACTGGAGCTTCAGCTTCAACATCAGTCCTTCCAATGAACATTCAGTACAGATCTCCTTTAGGATGGACTGGTTAGATCTCCTTGCAGTCCAAGGGACTCTCAAGAGTCTTCTCCAACACCAAAGTTCAAAAGTATCAATTCTTCAGCACTCAGCTTTCTTTATATTCCAACTATATTTGACCACATCCCTCTTCCTATGAGGGCTACTTCGGTAGCTAAGCTGGTAAAAAAAATTTGCTTACAGTGTGGGAGACCTGGGTTTGATTATAGGGTTGGGAAGATTTCCTGGAGAAGGGAATGGCTACTCACTCCAGAAGAATAGCAAGAAGACATAAGAAAGACTTCCTCAGAATCAATGCAAAGAAATAGAGGAAAAATAATAGAATGGGAAAGACTAGAAATCTCTTCAAGAAAATTAGAGATAACAAGGGAACATTTCATGCAAAGATGAGCACAATAAAGGACAGAAATGGCAGGGACCTAACAGAAGCAGAAGATTGGAAGAAGAGGTGGAAAGAATATACAGAAGAATTATAGTAAAAAGATCTTCATGACCCAGATAATACAATGCTGTGATCATTCACCTAGAGGCAGACATCCTGGAATGCAAAGTCAAGTGGGCCTTAGGAAGTATCACTATGAACAAAGCTACTGGAGGTGATGGAATTCCAGTTGAGCTATTCCAAATCCTGAAAGATGATGCTGTGAAAGTGCTTCACTCAATATCCCAGCAAATTTGGAAAGTTCAGAAGTGGCCACAGGATGGAAAAAGGTCAGTTTTCATTCCAGTCCCAGAGAAAGGCAATGCCAAAGAATGTTCAAACTACCACACAATTGCACTCATCTCACATGCTAAGAAAGTAATGCTCAAAATTCTCCAAGCCAAGTTCAACAGTACATGAACCCTGACCTTCCAGATGTTCAAGTTGGATTTAGAAAAGTCAGAGTAATCAGAGAACAAATTGTCAACATCCTCTAGATCATTGAAAAAGCAAGACAGTTCAAGAAAAACATCTACTTATACCTTATTGACTATACCGAAGCCTTTGACTGTTTGGATCTCTACAAACTGTGGAAAACTCTTCAAGAGATGGGAATACCAGATCACCTGACCTGCCTCAGAAGCAACAGTTAGAACTGAACATGGAATACTAGACTGGTTCCAAATCAGGGAAGGAGTATATTAAGGCTGTATATTGTCACCCTGCTTGCTTAACTCATATGCAAAGCACATCATGAGAAATGCTGGGCTGGATGAAGCACAACCTGGAATCAAGACTGCCAGGAGAAATATCACTAACCTCAGCTATTCAGATGAACCACACTTATGGCAGAAAATAAAGAAGAACTAAAGAGCCTCTTGATGAAAGTGAAAGAGGAGAGTAAAAAAGTTGACTTAAAACTCAACATTAAAAAAACTAAGATCATGCCATCTGGTCCCATCACTTCATGGCAAATAGATGGGAAACAATGGAAACAGGGAAAGACTTTATTTTGGGGGGCTCCAAAACTGTAGATGGTTAATGTAGCCATGAAATTAAAAAATGTTTGTTCCTTGGAAGAAAAGCTATGACCAACCTAGACAGCATATTAAAAAACAGAGACACTACTTTGCCAACAAAGATGCATCTAGTCAAAGCTATGGTTTATCCAGTAGTCATATATGGATGTGAGAATTGGGCTCTAAAGAAAGCTGAGCACCGAAGAATTGATGCTTTTGAACTTTGGTGTTGGAGAAGACTCTTGAGAGTTCCTTGGACTGAAAGGAGATCCAACCAGTCCATCCTAAAGGAGATCAGTCCTGGGTATTCATTGGAAGGACTAATGTTGAAGCTGAAGCTCCAATACTTTGGCCACCTGATGTGAAGAGCTGACTCATTGGAAAAGACCCTGATGCTGGGAAAGATTGAAGGTGAGAAAAGAAGGGGACGACAGAGGATGAGTTGATTGGATGGCATCACCAACTCCAAAGACATGAGTTTGTGTAACCTCCAGGAGCCGGTGTTGAACAGGGAAGCCTGGCATGTTGCAGTCCATGGGATTGCAAAGAGTCTGACACATCTGAATGACTGAACTGGACTGGACTGAACCCACTCCAGTGCTCTGGCCTGGAGAATTCCATGAACTGTATAGTCCATGGGGTCACAAAGAGTCAGACAGAACTGAGCGACTTTCACTCCACCAATGAGGAATGCATTTGGGCTGTCTCAGAACTCTTATACATAAACCACCATGGTTTACTTTCAGAAAACAAGAACAATGGTTGTAATGGCCCTGTAGACGTTTTTCCCTCAAGCTCCTTGACAGCACTGGGGGCAGTGAAGAACACAGGAACTCTCCTTTCTAACCTCATCATGATCAGGCTTAATTCACAGTATGTGTGTGCGTGTGTGTGTGTGTGTGTGTGTGTGTGCGTACACCTGGTTTTTTGTTGATTCATCTAGTCAAGGCTATGGTTTTTCCTGTGGTCATGTATGGATGTGAGAGTTGGACTGTGAAGAAGGCTGAGCGCCGAAGAATTGACGCTTTTGAACTGTGGTGTTGGAAAAGACTCTTGAGAGTCCCTTGGACTGCAAGGAGATCCAACCAGTCCATTCTGAAGGAGATCAGCCCTGGGATTTCTTTGGAAGGAATGATGCTAAAGCTGAAACTCCAGTACTTTGGCCACCTCATGCAAAGAGTTGACTCATTGGAAAAGACTCTGATGCTGGGAGGGACTGGGGGTAGGAGGAGAAGGGAATGACAGAGGATGAGATGGCCGGATGGCATCACTGACTCGATGGACGTGAATCTCAGTGAACTCCGGGAGTTGGTGATGGACAGGGAGGCCTGGCATGCTGTGATTCATGGGGTCGCAAAGAGTCAGACATGACTGAGTGACTGATCTGATCTGAAACATGTATTCCCTTTTCCAGGTGGCAATATGTGTTGTTTCATATTAGTATTTTTTAACATTCAAAGAGGGTGAAATTTGACATCAGAATATCTAAGTTCAAGTCCTGTGTAAACCACTTATAAAGTTACCTGTTGAAAACTCAATTGGTCCCAGTTTTATCATCTCCAAAGCTAAAGATAGTAGAAAAGACTGCCTCAGAGCTATTGTAAGGAGCAAATTAGAAAGTCAGTCTAAAAGCACTTTGTAGGTGATAAGTCAAAACCCCTATAATTAGCTGTGTTCATTATGACAGGCCATGCTCAGTAAAGAACTTTGTTAAGGAAGTTATTGATAAGGCTATGGGCTTTTACTTGTCAATACCTTATCTGAAGCAGGTTAAAAAAAATCTCCATCATCATCTAAATAATTGATTTTAGTAGTAAAAGTGATTTAGAAGAAAGCATCTAGTATTAGAAGGGTACTAAATACAGGTACTCACTCAAAGACTGGTTGAGTTTCAAGAATGTTAGGTCAGAAATCTGGGGAACATCCTCAATTGTTGTGAAGTCAGGTCATCACCAGATGTACTTAGAGTGCCTCCTTTTTACATGGTGTATTGAAATTTAGGAAAATAATTGGCTTACTTTTCCAGGTTGAACTATATATTCATACATAGTCTTAGCTTTCTCATAGCTGAATATAATCTTTATTTTTTATGTCACTTATGAAGAAATCCTTAAGGCCCACGGGTCCAGTTAAGTTTCTGCTAAAGGAATCTTCAAAGTAGTTTGAAGCACAGATAGCACTTTGCCATCTCATCAAACAACTGTGAGTGCAGAGCACAGGCCAGGCATCATCAATGCTCTTTTCTAGTTCAAGCTCTTCCAAGTGAACATACCACTTAGCTAGTGTCTGCGTCCTCATCTATAAAATGAGGAATTTGTTTCAACTAGCATTTACTGAGCACCCACTACAGTCAAGGAATTGTGAAAGGGGACAGATGATGGTTCTAGGATGTATTTGATGGTAGAACACATCCTAAAACCAGTGTTGTGCTTTGGGAATCTTGAAGAAGATTTCTTCTACTCTCAACCCATTTTCTGCTTGTTTTTTCTCCTTCTATTCTTTCCTTTGTTTAATACAGGATGTGTTACACATATAGGTACCCAAGGTCCCACTTCAGAGTATCTACAATGGCATTTCCTGGGCTAGAAATTTGTTTCCATAGATAGTTCTGTCACTTGAACGCTTGATACATTCGAATTTCAGTTCAACTGTCACCTCCTCACAAGTTGACTTGCCTAGATGTGCTATCTGAAGTAACAGCCCCCTTTATTCTTTAATCATTTATCTAGCCTATTTCTCTTCATAATTCTTCTCTCTATCCAACATAAAGATAACTGTGAAATTCATCAAAATCAAGGAATATCTGAAAAATTGTCACAACCAAGAGATGCCTAAGAGACACGTAATGTGGTATTTTAGATGGTATCTTGAAGCATTAGGTAAAAAATAAGCAACTCTGAATAAATTATGAATTTGGTAAATAATTTTATATTACTAATTGATGTTAAAAATAGAGAAAACGGTGTGAGGAAGCTCTCTGTACTATCCTTACATTTATTCTATAAATCTAAAACTAAAATAAAAAGTTTATTTTAACAATGTTTGTGTGTGGCTTCCCAGATGTCACTAGTGGTAAAGAACACACCTGTCAATGCAGGAGTCAATGAGACGTGGATTTGATCCCTGGGTCGGGAAGATTCCATGGAAGAGGGCAAGGCAATCCACTCCAGAATTCTTGCTTGAGAATTTCCTGGAGGAGTCTGGTAGGGTATAGTCCACAGGGTTGCAAAGAGTCAGACATGATTGAAGAGACTTGGCATACACGCACAGACTATTTATATTCCACTTCCCTTGGTATATTACCAGTCTTAGGACAATGCCTGGCACACAATGGACATTTATAAATATTTGTCTAATCAATCAATCATCTGTGTCATTTATACTTCATGCAAATCCTGTGCTGAGTTCTAAGATCTTGAATAACATTTGCTAGATTACACAAAGAGCAACAGAGAAGGCAATGGCACCCCACTCCAGTACTCTTGCCTGGAAAATCCCATGGATGGAGGAGCCTGGTGGGCTGCAGTCCATGGGGTCACAAAGAGTCAGACATGACTGAGCGACTTCACTTTCACTTTTCACTTTCATGCATTGGAGAAGGAAATGGCAACCCACTCCAGTGTTCTTGCCTGGAGAATCCCAGGGATAGGGGAGCCTCATGGGCTGCCGTCTCTGGGGTCGCACAGAGTTGGACACGACTGAAGCAGCAGCAGCAGCACAAAGAGCAAGATTTCGAACTAGGATTAAAACTCAGTTCAATCCAATTCCAGAGTTCGTGTATTTAACCACTACTTAGGACTAAAAAAGGAATTTGTATTGTAGGTGCAATAAGGAATTATGGAAGGTTTTGAGCAGAGATAATCGAAAAGTGGATCTTTAACATGAAGAATGGACTAAGAAGGGCAGAGCCAGTGATGGCCAGGCCAATCTGAAGTTTATGACAGTGATACAAATGAAAAGAAATGAGATCTAAACTAGACTGCTTTAGGAATAAAAAAAAAAAAGAGAGAGAGGGGGGCATACAGGAGATATTTTGATGTAGGACCATCAAGTAATTCATCAGTGTAGGACATACAAGTAATTCAAGGTAGTGAGCAAGAAGAAAAAAATGGAGGTTAGATTGAAGTTATGGATCTGAAGGACTAGAAGAATGTTAATATCATCAATTAGAATGGGGAATGGGCTTCCCTGGTAGCTCAGCTGGTAAAGAATCTGTATGCATTGTGGTACACGTGGTGTCTCTTTCAGTTCTGGTTTCCTCAGTGTGTATGCCCAGGAGTGGGATTGATTGATGGGTCGTATGGCAGTTCTATTTCCAGTTTTTTAAGGAATCTCCACAGTGTTCTCCACAGTGGCTGTACTAGTTTGCATTCCCACCAACAGTGTAAGAGGGTTCCCTTTTCTCCATACCCTCTCCAGCATTTATTGCTTGTAGACTTTTGAATCGCAGCCATTCTGACTGGCCTGAAATGGTACCTCACTGTGGTTTTGATTTGCATTTCTCTGATATTGAGTGATGTTGAGCATCTTTTCATGTTCATCGCAGCACTGTTTATAATAGCCAGGACATGGAAGCAACCTAGATGTCCATCAGCAGATGAATGGATAAGAAAGCTGTGGTATATATACACAATGGAGAATCATTCAGCCATTAAAAAGAATACATTTGAATCAGTTCTAATGAGGTGGATGAAACTGGAGCCTATTATACAGAGTGAAGTAAGCCAGAAAGAAAAACACCAATACAGTATACTAACACATATATATGGAATTTAGAAAGATGGTAATGACAACCCTGTATGCGAGACAGCAAAAGAGACACAGATGTATAGAACAGTCTTTTGGACTCTGTGGGAGAGGGTGGGGGTGGATAATTTGGGAGAATGGCATTAAAACATGTATAATATCATATAAGAAATGAATCACCAGTCCAGGTTTGATGCAGGATACAGGAAGCTTGGGGCTGGTGCACTGGGATGACCCAGAGGGATGGTATGGGGAGGGAGGTGGGAGGGGGGTTCAGGATGGGGAACACGTGTACACCCGTAGTGGATGCATGTTGATGTATGGCAAAACCAATACAATATTGTAAAGTAAAAAAAAAAAATCCGTCTGCAATACACGAGACCCCAGTTTGATTCCCGGGTGGGAAAGGTCACCTTGAAAAGGGATAGGCTACCCACTCCAGTATTCTTGGGCTTCCCTGGAGGCTCAGCTGGTAAAGAATCCACTTGTAATGCAAGAGATCTTGGTTTGACCCCTGGGTTGGGAAGATCCTCTGGAGGAGGACACGGCAACCCACTCCAGCATTCTTGCCTAGAGAATCCCCATGGACAGAGGAGCCTAGTGGGCTACAGTTCATAGAGTCACAGAGTCAGACAAGACTGAACGACTAACCACAGCACAGAATGGAGAATAGTAATTTCTCTCTGACCTTCCTATATATGCACGTTTCATTTGGGTATCATAAGCAGTAAATAAATTACAAACATAGAAAATAGGATATTTTTGAACAGTTGAAAATATTAAGTAAAATACAAATTACTTTCATTGGGATTTTTTATTTATAAGATTTCTAGGTGAAAAAGCAAAAGAATATATTGCTTAGTATATGCTTTGCTTTATCTGACAGAGCATTATAAAAGATTTTAATTTTTCCATGTCTTAGTTATAAAACTTTGGTAATCAAAAAAATAAAAATCCCTATAGATAGCATATTGAGATCTTTGCTCTTCACATCAGTGTTGGAGTTACTAAACAATAATTATTACTGTTACTTAAAATCTACCTGAGACTAACATACTTACAACCTACAAAACAAATGCAAGATGTTGCCCTGGAGAAAGATAATTTTTTTATAATCAATAGTCTATCATTAGCATAATGTTTATTTTATGCATCTGCAGACATTTTATCACTTGAATTGTGGTTTATAAATATTAACCTATTGATCTTTGGGCTCTTCTTTCCACCATAATTTCTGATAAACATCATCACTTCTTTATTTGTATGTAAAGGACAAAACAATAAAGTAAATCTCTAGGTATCTGATGACTAGATATGGTTACAGAGGTTCAGAATCCAAGGATGTCTAACTATATAAATTCCTTAAGCTTTCTTAAATCCTTATATTTCAGCTTATCCATAAAATCCAAGCTGATAATCTGCAGTTTTAAATAAAAATGTAGAATGAGTACAATAACATATATACTTTACCTAGCATTATGACTTGTGAATTACATATGCTTTGTAAATTATCAAATGACAGGCTAAAAATGTACTTGGCTTGTTTCAGAAACATCTACTGCCATTTATTTTCTTTTACATTTACTTTTTCAAGATTTAGCAGCAATTTGTTAAGCAAGATTTCCTGAATTCTTTCCTGGAAACATGTCTTTTCGTTCTTTGTGAAATTTATTACTCTAGATAGCAGTCTGATTTCATTTAGGTAGCAAAAAATCAATCTTTGAATGACCAAAATAATATATCCTTAAAAATAATTTAAAAAATCCATTTAGAAGAATCCAGGAAATCCACTATCTTTCCAAAAAGTATATTTTTTATTCAGTTTGTGTGGATTTCCTGATAAAACACTTTACTTGGCCCATTATTTCTCTAATTTATTTTGCTAAAGTAAACCTGACACAAGATTGAAGTCCGAGACTAGCATTTGAGTTATATTTAATGAAAATTTAGAGCACAAAAGCACTTCAATTATTCATATTTCCTAATTTATACTGAAAAATGGGGGTACATATGTGTGTTCCTTTGATAGGGTTCAAATTAGCAGCGAGCTTTTGAAAATTGGTCCTTAGTATCTTCAACAAATGTCTTTTAACCAGCTCATCTGGAGCAAAACAGAGACTTTTAAATCAAACTTCTGTTTCATCTATTTCTTTTTTTATTACAGAAATGAATAAAGTAATTTTGTATGGAAACTTAAATGCTTATCAAAATTGGGAAGTAATAAGTACAACAATAAAACCATTTGTTAAAAACTCCATATATTATTATATTATTATGACTGGAGTGATACATTTGTCTTCTCATAGGGAATTACATGGATTTCTAAAACTGTGAACCCAGATATGCCAGGTCTGTGCAAGGCAAAGGACCACAAATTATGTCTAGTTGAACTTACTGAAATTTGTTTATACAAAGGGACTTTAGAACTTGGAACCACAGCCACCATTTCAGCACTTGCAACATAGAAAAGACTCAGTAACAGGTTTGACAAATCCACATTCCGTTCCATGTGGTCATTTATCCTCCCTATGTCTTTGAAAGTAAAATACTATGAAGGCAGCATTTGAGGTTTTGGTGACAAATTACTTTTCTCAATGGAATCAAAGGCTGTGGCCATCTGCAATGAGATAGATGAGCCACAGCTGGCTTTCATAATAATCAATCCTGATTACAGCAGGACTGTGGCACTTCTGGATTGATTCTGAGGACCTGCTGTGACAAACAATACTGACCAACTCAGTCACATTGACAACAAGTTATTTCAATACATACACTGCCTCATGTCATCAGAGGGAAAGGAAGAGCTGGAAACCATCTGATACACTTGGTCAATAGTGGAAACATGAAACATGAAAATCCAAAATCAGAGACCTAAACAATTAATAGATGATATGCCAAAACTGAGAGTACATCTGTGTTATATCAGTTAAATGCGGGATCATAGTTTACCAGGGACTTTTACCATTTCTGCCTCAACCTGCATGTGCATCCTAAAGGAACGGCTTACCTACCAACAATCCCTGCTGTATGAACAGTAAACCCCTGGACTCCATATTTTCTCTTTTATCTCCTAGACATAGCTGATCAATTGTGGGTGGAAACCAATGGAAAGGTAGACATTTCATAACCATGGTTGTGACTTGGGGCCTAAGCCAATCAAATTCCTCTGTTGGGATTTCATAATGAAGCATCTAAGACACTGAATTAGTTAGATGTGGAGAATTAAGCTTAAAGTTATATAATCTCTAAGGTTGTATAAACTGTTATAGCCAAAATTAGTGGCAGAAAAGGAAAAATAGTAACAGTTAACAAATGTTGACTATTTACTCTACATTAGAACCTCTGCTAAATGTTTATCATCCACTATCTTTTTTAAAAAAATTTATTGAAGTGTAATTGCTTTACAGTGTTGTGTTAGGTTCTACTATACAACAAAGTAAATCAGCCACACTTACATATATGTCCCCTCTTTTTTGAATTTACTTCCCTTTTAGGTCACCACAGAGAACTGAGGTAGGGTTCCCTAACCACTATCTATTTTCAACCTCACATCAGTATTAAACCTGTTGGTAGATGTTATCATCTTTGTATGATTGATGAAAAATTTGAAATTTGAAGTGACCAAATTCCTTGTATCCCTATGTGTAAAATGAAGAAAAATCCAAAGTTTAATTCTGTTGAACTCTTCTGGGAATCTACAGGGAGTGGAGAGGTAGAGAAAGAAAGAGAGAAAGAGAAAGCATATAGAAGCAGAAATGACCTCACTCTGTCGTCCTGAGATTGTGGCCTTCTTTCCTTATAGCTTCTGAGCTGCAGTTCCCAAGTTTGTCGTTGGGTTCTCATGAACATATGCTGTGTCTCTGGATGGATTTGCAGTATACAGTACTTTGGTTAGAGCTATTGAGAGAAGTAACATAAATGTAGTAACATAAACGTAACACTACGTAGAAATTATTCATCTCAATGTTTGATAATCACTTTGCTATCAGAAATCTGTTTCTCTGACTATACAGTATCTTGTAATTTCAATTAAATGTGAAGCTTTGATTTTTTTTCAGCAATTTTCTACCTTTCAGTTTACAAGGAACACCCAAGATCAAATAGGAAAAGCTTTATTTACCTATTATTAATAATCTATATGATACGTGATTATACACATGTTTTTTCTTCCCTCTAGAATTACTTTCATATTGTGAGATTTTAAATTGTGCTCCAACTGAGCAGGTCTCTGATGACTTCAGTCCTCTGTAATATTTCAGTATTTTAAACAAAATCCCAATTTGCAGATAGCAGAGCTGGTCCCTGTCCTCACTTTAGCAACTAAATAAACTGTTACTCTAAAGATGAGAAACTGGAGAGTGTATACCCAAACTTCTCAAGGCCTGAATAAAGCTGCAAAAGAAGAAAGCCAGAATAAAATTCAGATAGTCTGAAATTTCTGAAGAATTCTGTTCTCTTATATAGTATTGACTTTCAAAAGAGAACAAAACTTCTGTATTATCTTACAGCTTATATTATTTGTGCATTTCAGTGTTTGCGATTTTATTATCCTATACTTTGTTTGAGGGGGGAAGTTTTAACTCCACTGTCAAGTTAGACAAATTCCAGTTTTACTGCTAAAAGGCAAGATTCTCCAAGGGCTCCATCACTAGTTGTGTGTCTCAGTCTGGGCAGGGCCTCCATACTGATTGATAGTCTATCAACAATCAGTGTTTCTTTTCCAGAGGCACTGCTGCTATGGTTGGCAGTAGTTAACTGTTTAAACACATCTAGGATACTAGATGGAGAAGGCAATGGCACCCCACTCCAGTACTCTTGCCTGGAAAATCCCATGGGTGGAGGAGCCTGGTGGGCTGCAGTCCATGGGGTCGCTAAGAGTCGGACACGACTGAGCGACTTCACTGTCACTTTTCACTGTCATGCATTGGAGAAGGAAATGGCAACCCACTCCAGTGTTCTTGCCTGGAGAATCCCAGGGACGGGGGAGCCTGGTGGGCTGCCATCTATGGGGTCGCACAGAGTCGGACATGACTGAAGCGACTTAGCAGCAGCAGCAGCAGGATACTAGAACAGCAATTTAAGATGTATAATGAGACACAGAAATCGTTCTTTAGCATTTTCTAGTGTTTACATAATGCTTCACCATCATTCTCTCTAAAACTGTTTATCTTTAAAGAGGATGAGAGGGTGGAAGAAAAGGTTATTTATTGCAAAAATGTAAAGACCTTCTTTATTATCTTTGATATTGTTCCCAAACTCTGTGTCATTATAGACAAATTGTTGAGAAGATTTGTAGATTCCATTGCACTTTTTCCTTAGAATAATGCCCCCCACTATAATGAAATTTTAAGCATATTAACAGACCCTGCCATTGATCTTTCTTGATGTTAAAAAAACTATTTAATCTATATGCTGTATTTAAAAATATAAACATCATTTAAATATGCATACATGTATTAATATATTTTACATAATTCTATTCATTTAATAGCATATTTTTAAGGATCAATGACCAGTTTGCATTTCTTTGAGTTGTAGGTCTTTTGCTACAACTCCCACAAAATGCCTACCTTTTTAACATGATTCAAATATATTACATAAATTATACATTGAATATATGTGTAGTGGAATATCAAGTATAGCATTTTCTTTTTTCTTAGAGTTTTGTACATGGTTCCAAAGCTAAGACCCACAGATGCTAGAACATCTGTGTAGAATGTGTCAAAAGCCGTGAAACTGATTTAGCAACTATACGTTGAGGGTATATAAAACGAAGTCAGGAGACTGAGAGAAAAGGGTTTTTTTAAGGTAGTTGTAGGTGGGATCAAATGAAGGAACTTCTTGACAGCTATGCAAAATGCCTTACATATGTCTCCTGGAGTTTGAGAGCAGGCACAGGGAGAAATCCCAAGAAAGAGGTTAGCCAAGCACAGCAAGGAGAAGAGCTGTGCCTTCAGAAGGAGACATGCTCTACCACCAAAGAAGGTGGGGGAGTAGTAGTGAAGGGCAAAAATAAAGGCATTTTTCTTTGGGTCAAGAAAACTCACAGAGGGTAGCTAGTCTTGAGTCAGTTTGAGAAGGATCTAAGGAGAAATGGAGTTGTGTCTCAGAAAGCAAAGCTGATGGATGATTTAGCCATGCAGTAAGAACTAAAGAATAGTCCAGCAGGAGACCTTCAAGAGGAGGGTGAATGAAGAACCCATAAAACTTCCCCCTAAATGAAATAGTCAATACTTGGGTATCCAGAAAGCACCCACATCCAGAAAGCACCTGCTCTAGTTTGCACTGGCATCTTCAAATATCTCCTCTGTCAACTCTTACCTCACTCTGAGAGAAGAGGTATACAATAGTAAAACAGAAGAGTGAGGAAGTCAGCCATGACCCTCTTCCTCATTGTGATTTGGTCAACTGAGTCAGGCCCAAACTGCTGCTTCTGCCTTTTAAAAAAAATTGTTTTTAACTGAAGGATAATTGCTTTAAAGTATTGTGTTCGTTTCTGCCATACACAAACAAAAATCAGCCATAAGTATACGTATGTCCCTCCCTATTGAACCTCTCTCCTACCTCCGACCCCATCCCACCCCTACAGGTTGTCACAGAGCCCCAGTTTGAGATCCTTAAGTCATATGGCAACTTCCCACTGTCTATCTGTTTTAGATGTGGTAGTGTATATGTTTCTGTGCTACTCTCTCCATTCTTCCCACCCTCTCCTTCCTCCCCACCCCCACCCCTCCCCAGTGCGTAAGTCTGTTCTCTATGTCTGCATCACCATTGCTGCCCTTAAAATAGATTCATCAGTACTATCTTTGTAGATTCTATACATATATGCCTTTTGTTTTGCTCTTTCTGACTGACTTAACTCTTGCAAAATAGGCTCTAGGTTCATCCACTTCATTAGAACTGACTCAGATGCATTTCCTTTTTATGGCTGAGTAATATTCCATTGTATATATGTACCACAGCTTCTCTATCCATTCGTCTGTCAATGGACATCTAGGTTGCTTTCGTGTCCTAGCTATTGTAAATAGTGCTGCAGTGAACATTGGAGTGCATGTGTCTTTTTCAATTATGGTTTTCTGAGATACATGCCCAGTCGTGGGATTGTTCATATGGTAGTTTTATTCCTAGTTTTTTTTTTTAGGAATCTCCATACTGTCTTCCATAGTGGCTGTTAAAATGCTTCTGCATTTTTCAATGAGAGCAGAGAATGAGACTGAATTTGATTTTGTAATCTGGAGCAAGATTATGAGTTATCTAAAAAGTGACATGAAAAGTGCAGTTATAAGCCCATGAGTTTATATTTGAGACAGGCAGAACAATTAGAGTACGTTGAAAGAGAAATTGAGGAAAAGAAGAAAATCGTGTGTTCCACTTACCCTACAAAGTCTAACTCCTTGAGTATACACATACTTTTGAAATGTCTACGCAGGTTTAAACTAAAATAAGCTGGTTAAAAATAACAATGATAATAAATATACATAAATTGTACTGAAGTAATACTGCATATTCACTTAAGTGTTTTCAGAAAGAGTAGTGTCTCCTTGTGAAAAATACTGTAAAGATAAGGCAGAAGAAGAGGGCTAGAGAGTGATGGAGGCGGAGTGCTCTTCCATTTTCAGGGACGGCGACTATAACAAGGCGCCATTTGAGTAGAGACCTGACAGGCTGCTCGAGAGCCTGCTCAGCTAAGGGAAGCTCATTTCAGGCACAGATTGCAGCATGCATAAAGGCCTGAGACTTGGACATGCTAATTGTGTTCAAGGACCAGTGAGGTGGCCCAGGGGATGGGATGGCTAGAAACAGAAGCAGGAGGTAAAACATATGGTCAGGGATATAACAGGTCAAGAAGAGCCTCACCAGCAATAGAAGAACTTTGCATTCTACTCTGGTAGAATGCTATTGGAGGGATAAAGCAAAGGAGTGATGTGGTCTAGTGTACATCTGTAAAGGCTCACTCTCGTGTTTTGCTGTTTTTTAGTTACTGTGTATGTTGTAGGGTCATAGAGGGCATGCACTGTCCAATTGACTGTTTACTATACTTGCTCTATTGTCTAACATCAGTCCTGCTTCACTCATTCACTTAACCTTTTTGGCCTATGACAGTACTTGAATTTGTGACCCTTATTCCAGGCTCTTACAATTTGTGCCTTTTAGTACACAATAAGAAACCACTCTTCAGACTTAAACTCAAGCTGCTGCTCTCATGTTTCATTTTTTATTTCAATGCACCAGGTTTCCCCAGATATAATTGTGTTCACATTCTCAATTATAAAGCAGTTCTAAAACTTCCTTGTCTTCTGGGACTTTTTATGGTATACAGAATAGTTTAGGAAAAGCAACAGCTAGAACTGGATATAGAACAACAGACTGGTTCCAAATTGGGAAAGGAGTACGTTAAGGCTGTGTATTGTCACTTTGCCTATTTAACCTATATGCAGAGTACATTATGAGAAATGCAGGGCTGGATGAAGCACAAGCTGGAATCAGGATTGCAAGGAGAAATATCAATAACCTCAGATATGCGGATGACACCACCCTTATGGCAGAAAGCTAAGAGGAACTAAAGAGTCTCTTGATGAAAGTGAAGGAGGAGAGTAAAAAAGCTGGCTTAAAACTCAACATTCAAAAAACTAAGATCATGGAATCCAGTCCCATCACTTCATGCAAATAGATGGGGAAACAATGTAAACAGTGACAGACTTTATTTTCTTGGGCTCCAAAATCACTGCAGATGATGACTGCAGCCATGAATTTAAAAGACACTTGCTCCTTAGAAGAAAGGCTATGACAAACTTAGCATATAAAGCAGAGACATTAGTTTACCAACAATGGTCCATCTAGTCAAAGCTATAGTTTTCTCCAGTAGTCACGTGTGAATATGAGAGTTGGACTATAAAGAAAGCTGAGCACTGAAGATTGATGCTTTTGAACGATGGTATTGGAGAAGAGTCCCTTGGACTGCAAAGAAATCAAACCGGTCAATCCTAAAGAAAACCAGTCTTGAATACTCATTGGAAGGACTGATGATGAAACTCCAATACTTTGGCCACCTGACAGGAAGAACTGACTCATTAGAGAAGACCCTGGTGCTGGGAAACATTGAAGGCAGGAGGAGTAGGGGACAACAGAGGATAAGAAGGTCGGATGGCATCACTGACTCGATGGACATGAGTTTGAGCAAGCTCCAGGATTTGGTGATGGACAAACAAGCCTGGCATGGCACAGTCCATGGGGTTGCAAAGAGTCAGATATGCCTGAGCAACTAAACTGAAACGAAGAAATCAGATACTTCAGAAGTCTTGATCTTGTTGCCAACTGGAGACCAGGTTGGTTCTAGAGATCACTGTAAGTTCTCTTGAAGAAGAATCAGACAGACCTGGAACAAGACTTATGCCTAGATAAGTCCATCTGTAGGGAATGAGGACATCATAAAATGAACATCATAAAATGCACTCCCTGACTCTGAGGTGTGTGTTCATAGAAATGAAATCAATTCAAAGTTCACTTCCAAGGCAGAATTGAGGTGGGAAAAAGTTCTCCAAAGAACAACCTAAATATGTGTAGAAGTGGGGAGAAGGTGGCCCCCATTTTTTCTGGTAATGGCATGTGTATATGTCAAGTCAGGGGAGAGAAAAAGAACCTTGGGCTTCTTTTTCTTACAACATTCCCTCCCTTCTGCTTTCTCTTTGGTATCAAGCATGGTGTAAGTGTCACTTCTGGAAGTATCCAGAAGTGTCATTATTTAGCAAAGCACAAATTACATACTCCAACAAATTAGATATTCCAACTTAACACTGAACAGAAGATCAAACTTGTCATTTTCGTCATTTAGTTCACCCTCTTATAGGATTCTCAGCAGTACTCCAGAACTGAGCTCATAGAGTCTATAAAATTCTCTAAGCAAATTCAACTCTTAATATACATTAGCAGATAGATTTGTTAAGCATACACCATGTTTCAAGTGCTCTGGGCTCTGGATATTAGGCCTTGGATATAACAAGGTTATTAAGGACCATTTTGTCCTTGATGAATGTTCTACTAGAGTACACAGAACCATAAATAGATAAGTGGCAATGTCATCTAGTAAGTGTTATTGTTTTTGTTCAGTTGCTAAGTCATGTCTGACCATTTGCAACTCCATGGACTGGAGCACACCAGGCTCCTCTGTTCTCAACTTTCTCCCAGAGATTTTTCAAATTCATGTCCATTGAGTTGGTGATGCTATCTACCCATCTCATTCTCTGTTTTCCCATTCTCTTTTTGCCTTCAATCTTTCCCAGCATCAGGGTCTTTTCCAATGAGTCAGCTCTCTGCATCAAGTGGCTTAAGTATTGGAGCTTCAGCATCAGTCCTTCCAATGAATATTCAGGATTGATTTCCCTTAGGGTTGACTGGTTTGATCTCTTTGCAATCCAAGGGAATCTCAACAGTTATACATTCAAGTCTCCTGCATAGCAGGTAGATTCCTTACCGACTGAGCCACCAAGGAAGTAATAAAGAAGTATGTGTGAAAGTGAAAGTGTTAGTCGCTCAGTCTTGTCCAACTCTTTGTGACTCTGTGGACTGTAGCCCATCAGTTTCTGTCCTTGGGATTCTCCAAGCAAAAATACAGGAGTGAGTAGTCATACCCTTCTCCAGGGGATCTTCCCGACCCAGGGATTGAACCCAAGTCTCCTGCACTGCAGGTAGATTCTTTACTATTTGAGGCACCAGGGAAGCCCCAAGAGTTATTGAGGTAAAAAGATGAATTCACGAGGGATACAACTTTACTGAAAGGAGATCACGTGCAGAATTGAGCACCTAACTTTTTCCTTGTCAGTTTGCATTTTAACTCATACTGCTGCCGCTGCTGCTGCTAAGTCGCTTCATTCGTGTCTGACTCTGTGTGACCCCATAGATGGCAGCCCACCAGGCTCCCCTGTCCCTGGGGTTCTCCAGGCAAGAACACTGGAGTGGGTTGCCATTTCCTTCTCCAATGCATGAAAGTGAAAAGTGAAAGTAAAGTCGCTTAGTCATGTCCGACTCTAGTGACCCCATGGACTGCAGCCTACTAGGCTCCTCCATCCATGGGATTTTCCAGGCAAGAGTACTGGAGTGGGGTGCCATTGCCTTCTCTGTTAACTCATACTAGAATCCTGGAACAAATAATTTCATATATCGCAAAGACTATAAAGCTGTAAAAGTAAGAGAGTAGACGGGCTTCAATAACATCTTAAAGACAATAAACTGTAGCATGCTATAGCAATGAGAATCCAATGATGGGGGTTACTACATTCCTCATTTAAATCCCTGGAACAGGCCTCTCCTCTGAGCACATTATACACATACCCAACAGCCTAGATTCTTTCCACCTCCAACTGGAGGTATCATGAGTCTCACATACATGGCATGTTCAGGTTCTTCATTTCCTTCTAATATAGTCCATCCCTTAACTTTTGCTGTCTCTTAATCTTTCCCTTCGGAGAAGGCAATGGCACCCCACTCCAGTACTTTTGCCTGGAAAATCCCATGGACAGAGGAGCCTGGTAGGCTGCAGTCCACGGGGTCACTAGAGTCAGACACGACTGAGCGACTTCACTTTCACTTTTCACTTTCATGCATTGGAGAAGGAAATGGCAACCCACTCCAGTGTTCTTGCCTGGAGAATCCCAGGGACGGGGGAGCCTGGTGGGCTGCTGTCTATAGGGTAGCACAGAGTCAGACACGACTGAAGCGACTTAGCAACAATTTTTCCCTTAATATTTGCCATCTTTGACAGTGAGTAGCATGACCATCTACCTACCACTAAAGTCAGACACTTTGAATCTTTCTCCACTCTTTCTTTTTTCTCACCCTCCATCACCAAGTCCTTTCAGTGTCTACATCCAGGCTGTATTTGGGGTCTGTCCATCCCTATTTATTTCCATTGCTACCATCCTATTCCAGGTCACTCCTAGGCTACATCTCTACTATGGTAATGACTTCCTCCTTGGCTTCCCCACTTGTACATGTGTCTTGCTCCATGCCATCCTCTGCAGCAGCAGAAGAGTGATCTTAACATGGAAGCTAGATAAACTCACTCCTTCCCTCTGCCCCATCCTGAGGTAATATGAAAACGCCTCCAAGGTCTTCATATTATACTTAGAAGAAAGTCTGAATGTTTATCATCCTTTGGAGTCCGAAAATGCTCTGACTTTCTTATGTCTCCTTTTATACCTCTTGATACTCTCCTCCTCAAAGTTTCAGTCTCAGCTTTCTTTTATGTTCCTAAATACACCAAATATTTTTCCTATGCCAAGGTACCACATGTGATGTTTTCTCTCCCTGAAACGCTTTTTCCCATCCCACATATGGCAACTTTTTCATACCCTTCTGTTTTCTTAATAAATCTGATATCTCCCTTGACCGTTCTCTATAATTTTGGTCCTCCACTCATTATATTTTTATAATTTGTATCCTTGTATAATTTGTATTTTTATGATTTTATCCTTCATAAAACATATTGTAGTCCACAATTAGATGGTGATGATATAGATAGATACACAGAAAGGTGAACTTTATTTTCTTAAATATTTGCCTCCCCCCTTTGACCATTACACTGGAACCTCCATGGGGTCTATTTTGTCTGTATCCTCAAAATTGTGGCTCAGCTGTAAAGAATCTGCCTGCAATGCAGGAGACCTAGGTTCAATCCCCAGTTTGGGAAAATACCCTGGAGAAGGGAAAGGCTACCCCTCCAGTATTCTGGTCTGGAGAATTCTATGAACTGCATAGTACATGGGGTCTCAAAGAGTAAGACACAACTGAGCGACTTTCACTTTCATCCTCAACATCAAGTACTCAATAAATTGTTATTAAATACATAAAATATATTTTTCTCTTTTTCATTACTTTTCATTGAGTTTATGTAACTAATGTGCATATATTTTGAATTATTTTGTTTAGATATATAAAACCTCCCTTCCCAACAGCATTCTTGTAGGTGCAAACATGAATAGAAAACATCCATTCAGCTAGTACAAAGCACTAAGGAATTTTTCAGGATATTTTTTAATGCTAAAATGCATTTTAAAACTCTTATTGACCACCAAATTTCTTATATTTCCTATATTATTTGTTTCTAGATTTACTGTAATTTTCATTTGAATGCTTATCCATTTATTATCTTCTGTCATCAAAATGAAGCAAATAGCTAAGTCTGCTTCTGTATTCTTGTGTCTTGAGCAGAATTTCTTTAAAAATCCATTCAAATTTTGTTTTAATATAAGCAGTGTTATAGGTAACTATGTAAGTACACATAAACATTTCTCATGATATTTCACTCCGAGCTTCTAGCCAAAAACATTTGAAAAAGAATACTATTCTTGCAATCCTTGCAGAATTTCAAGCCTTAGTCAAAGAAGAAAGACCTAAAAATCTTTTCAGAAATCCTGTTTGGGCTCTATTCCCAGCCTAATTTTGCAGACCAAGATGTTTGGGCGGTCTTGGTATGCTAGGGATAAGCAGTTGAGGATTTCTATCTGAATTAAACCCAAAATCCAACCCTAATTAACATACCATGACATTGTTAACTCCTTGACTATGTTTAGACATTAGTTTAGTTCAACTAATTCCGCCTCTGGAATACAGCCTCTCAGTTATGTTCTTGCTGATTGCTTATAGTTTCATTCCAGCTCTCCCATTGCTTTTCAAAGGATGGAAGTATTATCCCACTTTTTGTTGCTAGGCAAACGTATTTGGAGTTGCACAAAGAAGGCAAAATTACTAAAGTCAGATAGCATAGATATGGTGACAGGAACTTCTAGAACTTTCTATTTTATCCATTTTTTTCCTCTCTGATGACTAAGGATGGTGTAAAAGATGTCTTGTGACACATTACTATTTATATTGCTTTATACAGTTGGAGAAAGGAATACTTATACACACATGCATATATATATACATGTGTGTGTATACACATCTGTCTATATATAGTTGACTCATTGGAAAAGACTCTGATGCTGGGAGGGATTGGGGGCAGGAGGAGAAGGGGGCAGGATGAGATGGCTGAATGGCATCACTGACCCGATGGACCTGAGTCTGGGTGAACTCCGGGAGTTGGTGATGGACAGGGAGGCCTGGCGTGCTGCGATTCATGGGGTCGCAAAGAGTTGGACATGACTGAGTGACTGAACTGAACAGATATTGGCAAATGCATTTAATGTTGGCATTTAAGTTCATGTTCCTCTATGTAGGAAGCATGAACTGGCAAGATTAATGCAAACTCTGTCTTATGTGTTTATATGACTGAGTATATATGTATTTGATGCTTAGAAGCTATCAGTCTATAAGAATATGCCCTAGATTCTTTGAAATCCCATCAAAGAAAATCAGCAAAGGACACACATTCTCTGTCCCTCATCCCTCATCCCTCATCCCAAGACCGCTTTACATGTGTATCCCTTTTGATCCTGTTGCCTTCAAAACTTCTTTAAATCCCTAAATTTCAACTTTCCTTACCTGTTGCTAGCACTGCTGCTATTTCCTCATTACTATTTCACTCAGAGTTCAGAGCCTACTATGAAGTCAAATGTAAAGTGACAAGTGAAAACCAAGGGGCTTCAAACTACAAATTGTATATGATATCTAGCCATAACAGAATAGTGTCATTGTCCTATTAAATTAGAGCATCTACGCTCTTCTACTCCAGAGAACTGGCAGCATGAATCCTACTCAACAACCAATCCAGAGAGATTTGGAAACATTTCTCAGAAGTAGCAGAAACAAGGAGTTCTTAGAGTCACCATTTAAATACTTTCCTCAGATCTTAAACATACCATTTATGTAACTGAACAATTATTTACTGGCCATCTCTCCTAAATGCTGGGCATAAGGCAACAAGGAAAAGTTAAAAAAAAAAAATTTCTCTCTCTCATGGAGTTTACATTATGGTTGGGAAGACAGTTGACCAATAAATTGATAAGTACAATGTACATTAGTTCAGAGGATGGTAAGTGCTGTAGAGAAAAGTCAAAAAAAGAGAACAGGACTCAGCTGGGGATGGGGGATGTTGAGCAGTGGATGGAATTTTCATGGTGATCAGAGAAGTCTTCATTGACCTACATGAAAGACATTTTGGAAAAAATGTGAAAGTCACACAAATAGAATATTTAAGGGAAGGGCATGCAAGTCAGTGGAAAGGATGAACACAAATGCCCTGAGGAGGTGCATGCCTTTTGTCCTAAAGGAACAGTTTCTCTCTAGGAAAACTAGAGAGGTTTAAGTGGAGAGGGTAAGGGAGTATATGTAGAATATGATGTCAGAGGGGTCAGGAGTAGGGGGAAGGAAGTCCAGGTAGGGCCTTGTAGGTCCATGCAAGAGCTTTGGCATTAGGCTTTATTCTGAATGAGACAAGAAGATATTGGAGGTTTATTAGATCCTAGGACTGAGCGTCTTTACTTTCACTTTTCACTTTCATGCATTGGAGAAGGAAATGGCAACCCACTCCAGTGTTCTTGCCTGGAGAATCCCAGGGACGGGGGAGCCTGGTGGGCTGCCATCTATGGGGTCACACAGAGTCAGACACAACTGAAGCGACTTAGCAGCAGCAGCAGCAGCAGGACTGTCTTAACAAATTACCACAAACTGTGTGGCTTAATAGATGTTTATTCTCCCTTAGTTCTGGAGGCCAAAAATCCAAAATAAAGGTATTTGCAGGGCCCTGCTACCTCCAAAAATATAAGGGAAATCTTTCCTCGCCTCTTCCTGCTTTCTGTGGCCCTGTGTATGCCTTAACTTTGGGTAACATCACTCTAGTCTCTGCTGCCTGTTCACATGGTCTTCTCCTCTGTATCACTCTGTCTTCTCCTCTTCTCTCTTTAATAAGGACACCGGTTTGTGCATTTAGAGTCCATCTCCATAATCCAGGAGGATCTCACCTTGCAATCTTGAACATAATTACCCTATGAAGACTCCTTTTTTTTTCTTTTTTTTTTAATGAAGTCACTTCCACAGTTTTAGGAGGTAAACGTGTATACATATCTTTCTGTGGGGGCTATTAGTCAATCTATTACATAGAGTTTTGAGTAGAGGAGCAGTAAGATCTGACATTTTTTACCAGTTCATTTTACTTCCTGTGGTGAAAATAGACCATAAGAAAAGCAGAAAGACTGCACAGAAGAGTTTAAGAGACCATGGGACCCAAGGCAATAATTCAGATGAGTATGTGGTCTGTACTTAAACAGTAAAAATGGAAGTGATGACAAGTGTTGGATTCAAGAGCTGTTTTAAAGATGGAAATGACATATTTTGATGTATATGATAGCAGCGTCTCCTTTCCTATACAGCTTTTTCAAAAATATTTATTTGCAAAAAGAAAAAATATTTATTTGCTTATTTGTTTTTGGCTGCACTGGGTCTTCATTGCTGTGTGCAGGATTTCTCTAGTTGGGGAGAGTGGGGTGGTTACTCTTTAGTTGCGCTGCTCAGGCTTTTCTTTGCAGTGGCTTCTCTTGTTGTAGACCACAGGCTCTAGGCACGTGCACTCAGTACTTTTGACTTGAGGGCTCCAGAGTGTAGGCTCAGTTGTTGTTGCACATGGGCTTAGTTGCCCCAGAGCATGTGGAATCTTCCCCAACAAGGGATTGAACTGGTGTCCCCTACTTTGAGAGGCAGATTTTTAACCACCAGGAAAGCCCCTCTTAAAAACCTTTTATACGGTTGGAGCATGGTCATTAGATAGCTGTTACTTCTCATTCATCAGGTCTCAAGTTACATGTCATTTCTTTTTGGAAGCCTTCCTCATCTTCAATAGATTGGATTAGTATGTCTCTATGCTGCACCACTTCATGGGAAATAGATGGGGAAACAGTGGAAACAGTGTCAGACTTTATTTTTCTGGGCTCCAAAATCACTGCAGATGGTGACTGCAGCCATGAAATTAAAAGACGCTTACTCCTTGGAAGGAAAGTTATGACAAACCTAGATAGCATATTCAAAAGCAGAGACATTACTTTGCCAACAAAGGTTCGTCTAGTCAAGGCTATGGTTTGTCCTGTGGTCATGTGGATGTGAGAGTTGGACTGTGAAGAAAGCTGAGCACCGAAGAATAGATGCTTTTGAACTGTGGTGTTGGAGAAGACTCTTGAGAGTCCCTTGGACTGCAAGGAGATCCAACCAGTCCATTCTGAAGCAGATCAGCCCTGGGCTTTCTTTGAAGGGAATGATGCTAAAGCTGAAACTCCAGTACTTTGGCCACCTCATTGGAAAAGACTCTGATGCTGGGAGGGATTGGGGGCAGGAGGAGAAGGGGATGACAGAGGATGAGATGGCTGGATGGCATCACTGACTCGATGGACATGAGTTTGAGTGAATTCCGGGAGTTGGTGATGGACAGGGAGGCCTGGCATGCTGTGATTCATGTGGTTGCAAAGAGTCGGACACGACTGAGCGACTGATCTGATCTGATCTGATGCTGTGTATCCTAAGTTTACCTCTTTGAGAGTTTGTTGTTGTTGTTGTTGTTGTTTCTGGTCATTTGTCTTTTGTAAACCACCCCAAAAGTTAGTGATATAAAACTAAAAAACATGCATTTAGCTCATGATTTTTCAGAATGACAATTGGCTGTTGGTCTAGACTATGGACAATATATCTTGTCATTATCTAATGCAGTAGTGGCTGGTCAGTGCCTAATGGCCTCAGGTGAGATGGATGAGATAACAGGGTCTCTCTCCATGGGGTCTCTCATCTCCACAGTCTGTCTGAGATTGTTTCCATAGCCATCAAAAGGTTCCAAGACTGTGAGAGGAGACGCTTACAAGGTCTCTTTAAGCCTAGGTTCAAAACTAGTAAAAATTCATTTTCATCAAATTCTATTGGTCAAAACAAGTTGGACATGACTGAACGATAACATTTCTCTTCCTTGCTAGCTACCCCACAGGCAGGGAACCATGTCTCTCTCTACTCATCGTTAATCCAAAAGTCAACTTTGAATGTGCTGTGCTTAGTCATTCAGTCATGTCCAATTCTTTGTGACCCCATGGACTGTAGGCTGCTGGGTTCTTCTGTCCATGGGGGTTCTCCAGGCAAGAATACTGGAATGGGTGGCCATGCCCTCCTCTAGGGGAATCTTCCCAACCTAGGGATTGAACTAAGGTCTCCCACATTGCAAGCAGATTCTTTACCATCTGAGCAACCAGGGAAGTCCAGACTTTGAATACATACTTTCAAAAAATAAATGAGTGAAAGAATGAATGAGAGAATCAATTGGAAGACAAACTAAACTGCAACTGTCGCTAAGAGTCAGACACAACTGAGCGACTTCACTTTCACCTTTCACTTTCATGCACTGGAGAAGGAAATGGCAACCCACTCCAGTGTTCTTGCCTGGAGAATCCCAGGGATGGGGTCACACAGAGTCAGACACAACTGAAGTGACTTAGCAGCAGCAGCATAGATGTCATGATCCCTTGGCCTACTCCATTCTCCTGAATCTACCTCAGAATCTCCATACACAGGATATCTATAACCTGCATTTTAAGGTGGGGTAAATTACTGCTTCTAATTAAATATCTGAATTAATGTGGGTTTATACATGAAATGGGTTTCCCAGGTGGCTCTAGTGATAAAGTACCTGACTGCCAAAGCAGGAGAAGTAAGAGATGTAGGTTCAATTCCTGGGTAGTGAAGATCCCCTGGAAGAAAGCATGGCAGTCCACTCCAGTATTCTTGCCTGGAGAATCCCATGGACAGAGGAACCAGGCGGGCTACAATCCATGGGGTCACAATGAGTCAGACATGACTGAAGAAACCTAGTAGGAACATACATGAAATGGTCATGATAAAGCATTATTTCCAAAGTAAACATTATAACTACTTGAAATACTTTTTAAGGCGTTAGATACTCATCTGCTTTATATAAACCTTCAGTTCAGTTCAGTCGTTCGGTCATGTCTGACTCTTTGCGACCCCATGAATCACAGCACGCCAGGCCTCCCTGTGCATCATCAACTCCCGGAGTTCACTCAAACTCACATCCATAGAGTCGGTGATGCCATCCAGCCATCTCATTCTCTGTCATCCCCTTCTCCTCCTGCCCCCAATCCCTCCCAGCATCAGAGTCTTTTCCAGTGGGTCAACTGTTCACATGAGGTGGCCAAAGTACTGGAGTTTCAGCTTTAGCATCATTCCATCCAAAGAAACCCCAGGACTGATCTCCTTCAGAACGGACTGGTTGGATATCCTTGCAGTCCAAGGGACTCTCAAGAGTCTTCTCCAACACCACAGTTCAAAAGCATCAATTCTTCAGTGCTCAGCTTTCTTCACAGTCCAACTCTCACATCCATACATGACTACTGGAAAAACCATAGCCTTGACTAGACCTATAAATCTTGAACAATGAACTATTTTAAGGTTATTTTTTTGACTAGTTATGTTTGTATATACAAGTAAACAATATATTTACTCCTTAGTTATACCAGAGTCTTCCCTTGTGGCTCAGCTGGTAAAGAATCCGCCTGCAATGTGGGAGACCTGGTTTCAATCCCTGGGTTGGGAAGATCCCCTGAAGAAGGGAAAGGCTACCCACTCTACTATTCTGGCCTGGAGAATTCCATGGACTGTATAGTCCATGGAGTCACAAAGAGTCAGACATGACTGACTTACTTTCATTTAGTTATACCAGATGGTATATTGACTCATTTTTCTTTAAGGTTCAGAGTTCAGGTAAGCTTCTTTGAATAAGTCACATGAATTTCTTTAGGAATACCTTACAGAAACCAAAGCTTTTCAAAAGGATTCTTTTCTTCCTTACTGATTTTTATCTTAGAATCTAAAATGCAAAGGTTTCATTAATGGTGATATGCCTCTTCTTTTAAACAACGCCATTGGGAGACTCCCAGTGTTTTATAAATGGATACAGCAGCAAGTTTTTATCCCTTTTGCAGTGAAAACATATAAGTACCTTGGTGATAAAGATAAGAATTGAATTTAAAATCCTGATCATTTTCACTAATGACTTCATTTCTAAAGCCCCATTCATTTCTAAAGCCCCATTCATTTTTCTCTGTTATTCCATATACCACAAATTTACACTATCTACCAACAAGCTCCTTTCTTACTCTCTTACATCCTTCAAACTCTCTTTAATGTGAGCCTCCTTCAGTTCGGCACTGAACCTGAACGTCTTCCAGAGCCTTATTGATCTAAGTACATCAACGTGTTGTTTGTGCTGCTTGTCTCCTCTTGCAGTTAGTCTAATAAGTCTATTGGACTACTCAATTCTGTATTTGGTAATGTGCCTATGTTTTCAGTACAACAGAGGTGTGGAAACAAAGTAGTAATTTGAGAAGTGATTCAGTGAAAGCAACTCCTGGAGAAAATTGGCTCTCCAAAGAACATTTTACTGTTCCAAGAACAAGAACTTCTGGAAAGTAGAAACACAGCAGAAACATATCTATGAGTTCTATGAATATAGGAAGAGTGAGAGGTCAGTTCTTTGGAAATTGAAAGAGAAAGAAATTTGGTTCCGAATCAAGTAGTGTTGACTGTTAGAAACTTGTGTCTGATAAATTTTATCTACGAATTTTATCAGGGACCTAGGCTTATGATGGGCTTCCCAGGTGAACTTCCAAGATGATGCAGCAAGTAAAGAGTCTGACTACAATGTAGGAGACACAGGAGATCAGGATTCAATCCCTGGGTCAGGAAGATCCCCTGGAGAAGGAAATGGCAACCAATTCTAGTGTTTCTTGCCTGAAAAATCCCATAGACAGAGTAGCCTGGTGGGCTACAGTCCATGGAGTCACAGAGAGTTGGACATGACTGAGTGACTAAGTGCACAATACTACAAAAGAAAAAAGCCTGATAGTCAAAGGATGAAGGAGGCTGAGTTGGTCAGGGAAAGCCTCAAAGAAGTCCTGTACTGGGAAGAAATGGAAAAGTCTTAAGAGCTCCATTATGCTTATTTATGATCTAAGGGCTGTCTGAGGAGGGGAACAGTGAAAGTGCTAATAGCTGGAGGCTGTCAGTTAACTTTACACCTTGCTACAGAACCACAGAATTTTTCTTGAAGAGAGATCTAAGTGACATATCTCCTTGACCACAGAACTTTAAGTAGTTTTAAAATATTTGAAGAAGAGCTGAATGTTGAACTAAACTGCGCTCTTTCTACCTCCATAGAGGTCAGAGGAAGGCACTGCTACTGAAAAATAATTTAAAAGAGTCCTGATATATTCGGCCATTCTTTTAATCAGCATAATTTTTTAATCATTTGTGGTTTGGGTACCCTTTTTAGAGGTTTTACTTGTCATCATGTTTATGGGAAATTGACGGTTATTAATTGTTTTTAGGCTTGAACCAGTCCTTATTAGAATTCAAATGTATTTCCCACTACTGGGTCCCAAATCTGTGTAATCATTTATCTTACAATGAATTTTACTGTAAGTGTAATATTTACAAAAAGCAATTTGTCATTCTTGGGTTAAGTATAGAAATTTCAATATTTTCTGGATAAATATGTCAAAATAGCTAAGATTCAAGCAATAGAAGAAAATGGAAGGTTATAATACAGCATTTTATATTAAAGTTGGGAGCTTTGCTATCTGATTTGACTCTGTTATTGTTATAGTTTCATAAATATAATTTTCCAATTATTAACCATCATAAGTATTGGGACAATCCCTTTGAGAAAAAATGGCAACCCGCTCCAGTATTCTTGCCTGAATAATCTCAAGGACAGCAATGTCTGGTGGGCTACAGTCCATGGGGTCGCAAAGAGTCAGACACGACTGAGTGACTTCACTTTCACTTTTCACTTTCAGTATTAATGGCATTAATGCTGGTAATATTTCTCACTAAGATTTTCTGTATTTTTTGTATCCTAAATGAGTTCCAGGGCTCCAGCAGTGATTTCCACCCTGATTTGCTTCATCCCAAAGTCTCTAAGCACAATTAATTTTAATTCATATATGAATATTCCATATAACACTATAGGTTAAGGAAGAGAGTGGCTGACTCTTGAAAATAATTTTGTAATATTTCAAGTCCCCAAAGACTTTAGTCTCTAATCTAATTGGCAATACACCCCGCTTTACTCACCGAGGACAGCTGTCCTTGTCGTTTAAATATTTGCTTATGTGTGTGCTCCCAGGGCTGGGGAGCCCAGATGCGTGCAGGTGCCAGGTGTACAGAGTAAGAGGAGGGATGAAGGTACAAATGCCCTGAGGTGCTTGTGCCCACGCCTCCTTTCTGAGACCTGCTCCTCAGTTCTTTCCTCATATTTCAGTCCCATCCTTCCGCTCTGCTCTGAGCAGGTTGTTGCGGCTGGTTGTCTCTTTCCCACCACCCTGCTGCTGTACCATGTTCACTGAACCTGGAATAAACCTGCAACCTCTCCTTCATCTCTTACTTCCCTAAACAGCTCCCACTGTGTCTTCAAGCGTCAGATCAAGCATGGCCCACTTCATAAAGGCCTTTTTAACTATTCCCAATGGTGCTTTTCCTCTGTGTTCTTTTCCTTTGTACAGATATCCAATATTAGGATTAACCTGTTCCCGTACCTGTGTCCATCATCTCCACTAGAAGTGAGAATTAGGCTTCCGTCTATGGGTCGCACAGAGTCGGACATGACTGAAGCGACTTAGCAGCAGCAGCAGTGTTTTGCTGACAAAAACCTAGTCCAGGTTTTTGCTACAAAACACTCCCTCCACTTTGTTGAATGAATGAGTGAGTCCTTGTTCCCCATTCCAGTGCCCCAGAGGCCAGAACCTCCACGTTACTCTCTGTGCCGGCTGCAGGATCTCTCACATACTGGCAGATCCAATGCACAGCAGCACAAGAGCCACCCTTGTTAGGATTCCATCCCCACACATTCCTATCTACCAAATGGGCTTTCTATGCATTTTCATTGAAATCTGACTTTTCCTTGACATTGCTGATCTTCAACAAGATAGTAGAAGAAAGCATCTCTCATAGAATAATTAAAACCACTATGAATTCATGTGTCACTCTAAGCGTAAATTTATTAATGTGTTAATTCTGCCAGTAGTTTGTACACTGAAAAAGAGAATGGGAAGCCAATAAAACATAGAAATGAACCTCTAATGGTGGCATTTCAGGAAATAAGAAAGGACAGATGGGAAGATATTTCTGGACTGGGAGCTTCTGGGTGCCCTTCACATTGTACCACACAAGCCATTTCCTATTCCTGTACAGAAGGTTGGATCTGCTGCTACGACACTCTCTAGCTCTCCTGAGAATAATATTTCTATTTCTGTCTTTTATAAAAAGGTAGAAGCACCAGCCCTTCTGGTTGTCAGGGACCAGGAAGAAGCCCTCCTCATACAATGGTCAGAAAAAGTCAAGAACAAAGACGTCTACCTTTTCTACATCCAGTAGACACCGCAATAACACTTCCAAGTTCAGAAAGAGGCAATCAAGTTCAATGGAAACAGATTTATAATAATTGTAACAATAGGTTACACTGATTAAGTGTTTACCCAGGTGCTATGCTAAGCCTGTTCCTTTATTCCTTACACTAACCACATAATAAATGTTGTTTTATTATCCCCATTTTACAAACAAGTAATTTGCCCACAGTCACAAAGCTGATAATTGTCTTAGTCAGCACTGGTGCTCAGAAAATTGTTAGTCAAATCCTAAACACACCTTTTTACCTTCTGGAAGGTACCCCCTGGTATCATGAAGAAGGTCCCTAATTCAGCTCACGTGTCAATATAAAAGCCAGCACTGCTGCTATAATTATTATGATCTTATATATGACAAGACATTTAAATTAAATTTATTTCATTCCTTTTATTTCATGTGATTACAAGAGATTATAATTTCTGAATCTAATTTTTACAGAAAACAACCACTATAGAGAATATAAGTGCTTTACCATTATTTCCAATATATTTTCTACAGACATTTAGAAATATCTGAAATATACAAAGCACACTTTCAAAATGTTTGAGGAACTAGTTTAAAGGATGGTACATGGTCCCTGACTCCAGAGGGTTTACAACCTGAAAAGTACCATTGAGACCTCAATAACATTCCAACTCTGATATGTGTCCAAACTGTGTCCAAACTGATATAAAAAAAAAAAACCCTGAGCACTCACCATCCACTCAGAGAGCAAACAGACTACTGGATGTCAGAATCATAAAATAACTATTGTCTTCATCCTTTTACTTTTAAGCAATTGTTTCCTAAACACAGTTATAGTCACTAAGTCTGCACACTTCAGAAATTCCAGATATTCACTAAATCTCACAGAAACATATGATGGCATATTCCTGGAGATCTCTTTTAAAGTATCACTTCCATCCATCAAATCAAAGTTCCTGTAAGTATCCTATGTTTAAATTTTTATCGACAGGAAAAATATGGGATCTCAACAGCAAGCAAAAATCTTACTGGCCTCGTTACTACTTTCTGCAAATATGACTCACATGTGTTTGCTAAGTTTTAATGTAATTTTTGAAATACATTTAACCCATGTCATTTGGTTCACACCAAGCTTCCTCACGGCTATGATCAATTCAGTCAACCAGCTGGTTTGACTGATTTTTCCTTTGAATTTGACCTAATTGCCTCACTGTTTGGGTATCCACAGATATCTTTACACAAAGAGAAAGCAGGCTTCACGTTAACTTGCTAAATGAGGGTTATTCTTTTCTTCTGAGATCTGCCACAGATTTATTGAGTTACAAGTGACAAGAGTTACAATCATATGCCCCTTCTCCTCTCTCTTTTTTCAAAATGAAAATATGAATATATAAAATTCTGCAAATACTAAATAAGAAATCAAGTAGCAATTGTGTATTTTAAGATACATCTGTATTATATAGAAAGAGGGATTTCTTCTGTTCTGAAATGCCATCAAGAGACATTATGAAGGAAAAAAAATAGCACCACAAGAAATTTTAAAAATCCCCTTTTTAGTTGTACATTTGGATCCTTTCAGATAATTAATCTTTAATAAATATTTAAATATCATTTTCTTTTTATATTGCAGTATATACTAGTAGTTCTTTAAAAGTTAACAAGGATTAATTTTCTTTCAAAATAAATATTCTGTTTAACAAATCTAGGTTTCTTTACTGACATTTTTTCAGTCAAGTCAAAGCTCTGATCTTATTCAAAACTCAGAGTTTTATCCGAATTTGTTTACCTGTCTACTAATCAAAAGATTTTCAGTATCTAAAATCCTGATGATAAAAGAGAAAGAGTCATAAAGTGTTCATAGAAATCGGATCAGATGGAGCATCAGGTAATCTGAGTAAATTTTTCCCTATGATTAACCAGTTCTTAATGACAACATTTCTTATCTTACAACTGTGACATGAAGAGGGAGCTGTAGCTCTTCTGAGACACAGTTCTGCAAGAACCAGCTTATCCACGCTCTCCGATCTCGTGTCTGTTTCTCTTTCTCTCTCCCTCTCTTGCGCTGCCCCTCATTCATTCACTCTTCCATCTTTTTGCCATTGTGCCAGCTCAATTTAAATGTATCTGCTCTGTATCTGTTCAAGTGGAGATAATCCATGCAAATCAGGAGCAGTGGTTTTCAATGCCTGGTTCACAGAGAGGACTCAGCTTGAGGAGGTCACTCGTTCACAGCCGCTCCTCCCATTATATTTTTCCCCTTATTGCAGAACTGCTGTATGTATACAGTGACTGAAAGGACTCAATTTACTGCAACTGCTGCCTGGCTTTACTTACAACTTTTTTTTATAAAGGAACTTACCTCCATCTGTCTTTTCAAGGTAGGAAGTCTGATTCTTCTAAAGACGTGTGTAATGCCTCCACTGTCTGCTCATTATCAAATGTCACTTGAATGCTTTATATTGTTGCTGGCATTAGGCACAAATGCTGTGATTCCAGGTGCCTCACGCTTTTGTTACTTAACTGTATAGGTACAATTGTTTAAGTGCCGAGTAATTGTAATGTTTATTTTCCCTGCAGCCAGATTCAGTTTTACAATGCAATAAAAAGCATAGTGTCCACTCTCTAAAATACAAATACAAATGTCTATCAAGTTCTCCCTCTTAAAAAATAATCTCTTTAGTATGTTTTAACTTAGCATGTATTCTGGCCAATAATAGCCAAGGGTACAATTCAACCGTGCTATTTTTTTTTTTTTTAACCTGGAACATTCCTGCAGCATTTTCTGTGAAAAAGAACTAACTGTTGAAATGTTTTTAACAAGAGCAAGAAAAGAATGGATTTTACTTCATTCTGCTGCAAAGCAGGAAACTGAAGGCCTTATAGCTAACAGGCCTGTCAAATAGATTTATTTTTCACAATTTATAAATTGTTACTAGGCTATGCAGAAGTATTATAATTAGTTAGGATTCATTACTGTCATTATACATGCTATTATTTATTGATTTGAGATTGAAATTGCATTATAAAAAAGTTTGATGTAACAAGGCTAAAAATAAGCTTACATTTGTATAGCACTGTTTGATATCAATTTTTAAGACTGATTTCAATAGCCAAATGGTTATGTTTGGATTAAAAATGCATGTAAGAGGCTAACAAGACTTGACGATATACATGCTGATTTATGAAGGCAATTCCTGGGCTTATATTACTTCATATGTGTTCCCTTGAAGTTGCTTGTAATGATATTTTAATCATTTCTTAGTCATTTCAATTTTAAAACATACTAAATTTCTATGTAGAAATCTCTTTCTGATTAGTACAAATATAATATTCCAGTTATAATTTAGATTTCGATAAACCCAATAAGTCTTTGAAAGCAGGCCTTATTAATATTATTTTACATTTATTACCTTATTTTTCTGGCAAGGTATGACATGTGGCTATGACAAGACTATTTAATCTCTTGTATAGTATAGAATTGAACATAAATAGTAAACAAAGTTGACAGTCCTGAAAAGAAGAAAAAATGATCCTCTGGTACACTGAATAGTTCTGATGACATAAATCTTAGTTTTCATCTTCTAGGTAGGTGCCTGTAGTTAGTGGAGTTCGAGGGAAAAAATTTATTATCCACATAAAATATCTCAGTGCCAAAAATGTGCAGTTCTTTTTTCTTTTTGGTACAGAGTCTTCTATTTTAAAAATGCATTCTGATTTTTGAGTACAGTACAAGGCATGAAGCCTTGTCATTGTTAGCATAAAGAAGACATCTACACAAGTATTACTGTGCAGAGGGCAATCTTTCTGTCTTTGGCATTTGTTAGGTTACTGTACATAGAATTTAACAGATAAATACGTTCTGCTTTGTGGCATTTTAGTGATCCTATTGGTATGCAGGTTACTCTGCTAAGATAGCAACAGGAAGAAAAAGATATATGTTTTATAGCAGTGGGTAATAAAAGCCCTACACAGTGAGAAAAGAGCAATATGACTTATTTCTTACACAATAATTAGAATTTCTTTAAAACTCTTTGAAATACAGAATGATAAAGTAAACTGAGGCTTCCCAAGAAGAACTAATTGAATTTATCTATTCAAATCATGTTGTTCCCCATGAATATCGTCTTCCCAGACACTGTCACTGGAGGATTCCATTCACATCTTCAATATTACCAGGGAGGAAAGGAAGGATCTGCGACTAACGGTAGAGGGTGATTCTTTCATATTTACAATGAATTTGAGAGAAGCAACCGACACTTGAAAACCTTAACAGATGGAAAGGTGTGTGGGATTGCCTGGTTGTTTGAACTTGAAACTCGTGTGAAACTGAAGGATGCCCTTTCAGAACAAAGGAACGCCATGTAATACTCTTCAGCAGTCAAGCTGAGGATAGATATAAAAAGTGGTCAGGGAGATCTTTTGGGGACAGAGAAAATGCAAACGAGGCGTTCTCTTTTCAACTAAATTACTAGTATTTGATAGGTATGACGGCATTCCCCTCATGGAGTTTCAAACCATCATTTCACAGAGTTATTTCAAAAGCATGTATTTTAGAGACTTTCACATTTGTTTGCAAACCTCCTAGGAAACTCTCCAAAGACCTAACATGTATGCCTTAAGTTAGGTTTTACTGTGCATCCTAAATAAAATGGTCACAGCTTTCAATTCCCCTGGGTTTCTTTTGCTTCATCCGTAAACTTGCCATTCCTCTAGTAACTCATTCAAGCAACTGTTCAAGATAAGTTACATTTTATTCCATTTTAGTATGCCTTGCAGCAGAATGTATAGAACTAGTAAGCCTTGTAGCTGTATATAACACCATGTTGTTATTCCCACCTGGCTCTTTTCTGCTGGTTTTACCGAGTACAGTTAAAAAGATAAATTATCATCTTAAAAGGATGCTATAGTGGGTGTTAATAAGTTCTCTGTAACTTCAGAAGTGTTTAGTAGGGCCAAAGAAACTTGCAACCCTGCCTGAGGGAAAACGATGTGTTTCATCAGCAGACATTTAACACTTTTATCATCTGTAGACATGAAAAATTTTCTCAGGAACTATTGTGTCATACCGTATTTATTTTCTAAATCATGAAACTCATTGCTGTGTATGAATTAAATGTAATATTAAGTGAAAACTCAGCAGATGCTAATTATCTCTTCTGTCTTAATCTGTACAACACTATGAAGTTAATGGAACCATCATACCCATTTCCTAGATAGAAACATTGAGGTTTAGAGAAGTTAAATAACTTAGCCAAGGCCACAAAGTTGTAGTAGAACTGAGCTTTGAACCCATTTACTTTGATACCAGTGTTGAAACATCACACAATAATACCTTCCTGACTAATTAGCTCAGATAACTAAATGCAATAAGAACACCCTTCCAACTCAGCAAAAACATTACTATTTGTCCATTTGTAGTCTTGGTTCAAGTATCTGATTCCGATTTTTCAACTTGTCACTTCACTTCACTCCTGTCTGTATTATCATTATAACAGAGATATATTTTTTTAAGTATTTTCATTTAATACATGACAGAAATTGTTACTCTTGCAGAACATTAGTCCTTTAGCTCAAGGAGTTAAGAACTAAAACAGATCTATAACTGACTGAATTGTCTACTGACAGCCTTTGAAGCACTATCCCCACCCCCTCCCCCAACACCTGTTTTGTCCTCCCTGTCTAAAGAACAAGATTGACATCTCTTTATATGTTTGGAAATTTTCACTGGTGTAAAGTGCTTGGTAATGATGGAAATTAACCTGAGGCTTTACCTAACTACCTTTTCTTGCAACTCCATTGAAGTTCTGGTAACAATTAAAGTTTTCATGCAAACAACTGTACCCTTCAGAAAAAATATCTTCCTCTATCTTGTCATCTTTCTTCAGAATCTCTTTGGTAGTGAAAAGAAGCCCTTTTCCTTGTCTTTCTTTCCATGGGCACATATGAATGAAAATTTCCCCGGTTGAAATACACCAGTGCATTCCAAAAGCAGATAAAGATCACAAATGAAGTGAAAATCCATCTTTAAATGATGAGACTCTGTCTGTCCTTGAGTCAGAAAGTATTGTTTCCTTCGGGAGAAATGAGCAAGAACAGGTCCGTACCAGGAAGCATTGTGGCTTTAGCTTTCTCCATTTATTCCAAATAGCTTGTATACTCTCCTGCTATTCCTAACCCCACCCCCTCCCATGAAAGAAGATGAACTATTATGCATGGAACTCATAGAAACCTGATTTAAAGACTGTGCTCATTTTACCTTTGAATATCAAATATGTAATGTAAACAAAAATTTGAACAAGATTACCACATAACCAAGTGTCAGAAATGTGGAGAACATGGAGTCAGTAGCTACTAAGCCAGTTATACATTTCTCTAGTAACAAATGAAAAAAAAAAAAAAAAAACTGATGGCATTCCATGATACCAGCATACTTTTAAAATCTTATTTGAAGTATCAAGCAGATGGACTGTCCTATATAACCAGAACCCCTATCTGCTGGCAGGCAGAAAGTCTGAGAACCTATCTTTGAAGTTATTTTAAAATATCAATTTTGCCTGGATTAGCTAAGTGAGACATAGACCATTGGTACAGGAAAGGTTGAGAATTAATTTAAATTTGAGCTTACCCTTCCATCATCTCTTGCTGAGCAAGTTCTTAGCCTGTGAGACATTTCTTTCAGATTTTATTTCTCTATTTCTTGGTTGATAGTCTTACCTTGGAAAAAAAAAGGAGGTGGCAGGAAGAGAACAGGGTATGGTGGTTATGGGCTATGTGTTGATGTAAACATTCAGAGGAGTTAAAAGTGATCTAAAACCATTTTAAGGCTGTGTCTCTCACTGCTAAATTTGTCAGCTGCATAACTGAATTTTCTGTCTGAAAGTTGTTAATTTCCTAAAATAAAAAGTAAAATCAAAAGATCGTCCTCATTCTGGAATGCTTGTGAGAAAGGCAAAAAATATTCAGATAACTTATTTCTTAAATATATTAGTAATAGATTTGGACTGAAGAGTTAACATATCCAGGCTCAAAAATAAAATCTCTCCTAGCTTTTAAGAGCCAAGTTTAAAAAGCAAAGCCAAAATTTGTAAGTCTTAAACCAGGGTTGGAAAGTCTGGTATGTTTGCTTATAGATGTTTTATATATGTTATTTTCCTATCAGTCCTCTCCCAGAAATATTAATCAAGTGGCCTTCCCACAGTCACTGAGAAATTTTCCTTATGTATTCCCAGAACCTACAGGTTACACCACATAAGTCAGCTTCTGTACTGTTTTCTTATATTCCCCTGGTTGTTTTTTGGTCATATTCTTGTATTTCAAGTAGCTTATAAACTATTTAAGGATAAAAATCATCCTTAATCTTTGTCCTTAACACACCTGACTCAGTGTGAAAGCCAAAAGGTATTCTTGATTAATACTTGAATGGCTCAGTGATTAAAAAAAAAAAAATCTGGTTATCTTAGTTGATATATATGCTGCTGTTGCTGCTAAGTCACTTCAGTCGTGTCCGACTCTGTGCAACCCCATAGACGGCAGCCCACCAGGCTCCTCTGTCCACAGGATTCTCTAGGCCAGAATACTGGAGTGGGTTGCCATTTCCTTCTCCAAGTTTATATATACATATATATATATATACACACATACATACACACATACATATATATTTAAATATATATTTAAAATAAATATATATAAAATAAATATAAATATATATTTATAATATATATATTTAAAAATTTGTTTCAAGGGCAAAGAGAGGGACATCCATCCATTCAAAACATTTCTTAAGACCTAGCTATATTCTGGACAGTGGGCCTCAGACAGCATATAAAAGTTTACCCATGCTCACTTTTAAAAATAGCAACAGGAAAATAGATAATTTCAATAGATAAGATTACATGTACTCGTATATATAGAATTTCTCATTTTCAGAAGTTAGAGAAGCAACTAGTGAAAGAACTAAGGTGAAAAATCTGAGCAGGAAGAGAATGAAAAAGGGAAAATAAGGCAACATAGAAGGCAGGTGGTAGAGGAATGGAGAAGGGAGAGAGAACTTGTGACATGAGGAGAGACGGGTGTAGAAGATGTTCAAGAATTCAAACCTTGGCATTTCTCATTAACCACAGTTTACAGCTTTTTAACTTCTGTCATTAAATCTTCATACACTATAACTGGAATAGAAATTGTAATTAATCTCAAAGAGAAGTTATTCTTTGGCCTAAAGCTTTGGCTTCCTGGGAATGAATGTACTAAGTGGGGTTGGGGTCCTAAGTAAGGATGAAAGCAAAGAGGATATAAGGCAGCTTTTAATGCCACCTCTAAAGTAGTCAGCCTGGTACGAAATCCCACAAAGGAAGCTTACAACCTTGAATCAAATTCTAAAGAAGTACGCCAAATCCAGTCTTACCCAGCAGACATTGACACCTAAGCAGGGTAGAGATGGAGCCTATCGAGGAATGGGTTTCAAGACAGCTTGAAAAGTGTGATTGTCAGCCCGTGCACTTCTGAAAAAAGGCTGGGATGCATGGAATAGGACACCAGCTTCAGAAAGCATTGTTAGCAGAAATAAAACAGAAAAAGCAGTTTGGGGTTCACCACCTGAGTAAGAAGCAGGACTCCCTTCTGGGTGTGAGGATCCAAGGAAGATAAAAATCTCCTATTTCCTCAGAAGATTCAAAGTAAAGACACTGAAGTCATGGCTGTCGCTCCAGTTGGGGTACTCTGGCCTCTTGCTACAGGCATTTTCTTGTGTCAGCTCATAGTCACTTCATTTTTCGGTCCTTAGCCATGGAGATGTTAAAGATGATTTGTGAAATTCTTCTGATTAGCATGTGAAAGTCATTGCATTCTGGATAGGGAGATTTTGTTGGATTCAGAGAGGGATAGAGCTGTCTGCAGATGACTGTGGAAGCATTATTTCTAACGGAGACAAGAGATACAGGACTGTAGTTTAAAGTCTACATCCTTTACTGGAAGACGAAAATCAAAGGCATTTAAAAATCATGTGAATTGAGTTTACAGAGGAAGCAGAAACAGAAAGATCACAGGCTTCAGACAGGTAGAACTGGGTTGGGATCCCAGCTAATGGGAATATTATTTCATTTCTCTGAGTTTCAGCTTCCTCATCTATAAACTGGAAATAAAAATATGCACTTCTCAATTTTATAGTGAAAATGGAAAGGATATCTCCTTATGTTTCAAGCAATGCTGACCTTGTGGAAGACATTTAACAGTACTTCCTCATATAAATTTTGTTTTCTGTCCAAAATCATCAAATTTCCATTACTCTGGATTCCACTCAGAGACACATGTATTTAAATGTTTCATGGCTTAGTTTTAATTTGTAGCTAAGAAAAGAGATTCATGGGACAACAGAGCACTGATCCAGTTATTGACATAGTACCTGAGGACAGTCAGACTTAAAATTCTCATATGAGGCTGATTATAGCCATGAATAGCAAATTCTTAAGTAAAGACGCTACCTACGCAAGGGGTTATATTTATACTTTTGATGAAAATTAATATTTCACCTATCTCTGCTGATCCAGGTCCTGATTTAATATCCTTAAGGCTTGATGCCTAATGACCAGCATGTGTTAATTTCTACAGCTCTTAAAATGGCATGTCTGTTAGAACACGCTAGTGATAGTAGCTAACTACAGAGCTTGCTGAATTTCCTTTTGAGTAAGATCTGTGCAGGCCACTCTGAGAGTTCCCAGTATCCAAGTTCAAAACTGAGAACTTTTGGAAGTGTTGACTATAAATTAGTCAAATATAAAATCCATTCAAGAGGATTTTAAGTTCTTTTTTTTTTTTATTTCTGTGTGTGAAGTGAGAACAGAACACATATCAGAAGACAAGAAGCAAGAGAACATGGAAAAAACTCAAGAGGGTATTTCACAGCTTTGTAAGGTTTTTTCTGATTTCTTTGGAAACTATGTAAATGAATTCCTTAAACACAGACTATCATTGATTTTTTCCAATATTCATTGATTCCCTCGTCATTGCTTCATGTATGTGTTCTCCCAAAACATCTAGTATTGACATTTCTCTCCATCAACTCCGTCCCCAATTCATTATAAGTATATCATTAAACCCTGTTTAATTTCCTATGAAAGATTATATTAAGTGCACTTTTAGTGTAATTATGTCAATGGTGGAAGATAAACATGTATTAGGCAGTGCAAAATGCTGATTATCTGTCAGGGTAAATCTGTTTATTTCAGATATAGCAATCGGACAACCTCCTGGTGTTAATCGAGAAAGTACATCCTTGTGCCAGGTAGAGTTTGGTGGGGTTCTGACAGCAAAATGCTATCAAAGGCCCCCTGCTGTGGCATAATCTTCATCATATATAAACTTATATACATGTGTATCTATGTAATAAAATGCAGACATGTGGATCATGAGTTTTAGACACATGTGCCTAAACACTTTTACTTTGGCGTTTTTGCACATATAGAAAATGATATGTAATTTGAGAAGCACCAACATCCAGTTTGCATTAACATGAATGGCTTGAGAAAGGGGAGAGTGGATTTCAGGATTAGGCTGTGTTTCAGTTTGTGCACAGGGCAGGCTTTGCCCTCAGTAATGTCAGCTCAGAACTATTTTTATTAATCCACAGAAAAAGGAAAGAAGTGGTACAAAGGAGGGGAATCAGGAAAGGGAGGTTTGGTATAGGATGTTCAACTAATTCTCAAAGCAAGCATGCTTCTTTTATTCTTTTTTCCTTAAGATAGTAGTTTCTAAATATATCCTAGAAACACTGCTGACTGCCAGCTGCTATTGGGCACAAATTTCCCCTTAATGAGATAAAACATCATCAGGAAGTCAACATACCACACGTGCCATGGCTGAATTTTACCAGGTTTTCATGCAGCAGAAAATGAATCGAAATGAAAATGAATTGAATATTCAAGCACAGTTTGCGAAGCCCTCTGAAAAATAATTTTGTCTGACTTTATTACATTGTGATCATTTCCTGAATGCCGTAAAATGCTGAGTAGAATAATAAAAATTTATATGTATATTGACATTTCAGTTTTTCTAAATAGAAGCTGAGAAAATATAAACAGCATTTGGTCTTTGCAACTCTCTCGACTAACCATTCGTATGCTGACTAATTCACTTACTCCCAGATACCTCATTCAGCCTTAATATAAATGTCTTCTGAAATAATTTCTCCCCAGTAGATTATGCTCATCTTCAGTTTGATTCAGAATTTACATGTGTAGTTTGCATATCTTTGCATCAGAGTGTCTGCTTTAAATTAGATAAAGGTCACTGTCATTCATAATCAAGAAGAAGGTGGATTAAAGGTCACAATTCAATAAAAAAATATGATTAGATGTAGAGGTTTGTTCATGTGATTCAATATCATTGGATAAGTGGAAATCATGAGCCAACAAATTAACCTCAATGTAATGGGTGACTTGCTTCACTGGTATCAAAAATATTCACAGACGTTTTTCCCCCAGTGTATAACTTGTTTGTCTCTATGAAGCAAAGACAGTCAATTCTGTTAATATTTTTACCAGGAAGTGTCTTTCATAATGTTATTTGGTTTTAGGAGTGACATAAATGACAATTTTATCTCCAAAATAAAGTAGTAAGTTATAATGAATTAATAATAGACAGCTGTGGATTAGAAAGTCTCTGGGGACCGATGGTTACTTCTACCATTTTTTCCCTGAGGTGGTTCTTACTTACTTACTCTTTTTAAAAAATGGAGCTGCCACAGCACATCTCTTCTTTTACATACTATTTTATACCTCACATGGACACTTAAGAGCCTCTTTAAACCCTTCCAAATCTTGACATCTATCTACTCAGCATTTCTATCTGTGATTAGAATGCATTAAGGATAAAGTAAATGTAGTCAGTGGCAGACAGTTAGACTTTTTCAACTTGTACGTTTTAGGGTATACTTGACAATGACTTGAATAAAGGGGAAGAAACTGAAAACAAACATGCTAAGCTGCAGTATTTATTTTGTCCATAGATCAGTCTGAATACTGAAGGAATAATTGATGAATAATTTGTCTTTAGAGGCTTGATTTAAGTACTGAGGTATTAGTATCAATATTGACTGTAACAGAAATCACTATTAATACCAAAAAGTAGAATCTGATTTCTTCAGCATATAATATTTCTCTTCTTTTTCAAATGTCCTCTTGACTTAAGGGAAACTCTTATTTTTTTCCTTAATTGCTTATCCACTCTATTCGCCATATTGACATCCTAGAATAGAATAACTGACCAAAGGGAAAAACAAAAAAGAAACAGAAAGGTATATGAAGAGGTACCTCGTTTTTAAAACACATTGTTTATTTTTCCAAAGAAAATCAAACTTTTTTTTTGTGGGAACTATAAAGGTTAAATGGTTTAAGCAGATTATAATTAGTTAATTTTGTTAAACATATACTGGATCAATTTTACATTATTTTAATTACCTTTTGGGATAAATGGTTTGGTGAACAAATTCACTTGATGTTCAGGATCAAACAAAATTACCTTTCCTCTGGGTAGGCTTAAGTTTCATAAAATGATTTGGAAACGACCTCCTTTGCTTTCATCTAAAAATATCTTTGGATTTAGAAAATGATTAAAGTTGGATATATTGTATTTTAAGCCAATCATATTTTACTATTTTCATAGCTTATTCTTTCTTTAAAGAGAAATATAATGAAGCTTCACTAAACAGATATTTCCCCTTTGAGGAGACTCTTGGAATTCATGCAATATCATAGTATTTGTAAGGCTGATTCAACTCACTTCAGCCACAAGACATGTATTTTATTCTAGTAAGTTCATGATGTTTTGCTGACAGGATACAGGAATGAAAGCTAGATAACCATTAAATGTCATGATCATGGCCAAATCAGAGATATTCTGATTATGTCTCTGCAATGTGTGTGCACGTGTGTGCTATACTCACATCTATAATATAAATAGGCAATCCCTGAATAGTAAATACTAGATCCCAGATATTTGAGTAGTACATAAGAAATCCACATAACTATCTTTTATCTACCCCAATTTAGGGTATCCCTGGAGCAACTTGAGAGAATGCAAATATAATTTGCGCTGTTTTTTGTCAACATGAAGTTAGCAAATTAATCTAGTACACAGAGATAGTTCTCGCTCTCTCTGTCTCTCTCTCTCTGCTTACAGAAATTGTTCTCAGAGGTGATTTTGCTTCCCTGAGGATATTAGCAATATCTGGAGACATTTTTTGGTTTGGGTTCGATCCCTGAGTTGGGAAGATCATCTGGAGCAGGGCATCGCAACCCACTTCAGTACTCTAGCTTGGAGAATCTCATGGACAGAGGACCCTGGCAGGCTACCGTCCATATGATCACATAGAATTGAACACGACTGAAGCGACTTAGCATGCATCACTTATCATTCAGTGCACAGATGTATTTTCATGTTGTTGTTTAGTCTCTAAGTTGTATCTGACTCCTTTGTGACCTCATGGACTGCAGTCCATCAGGCTCCTCTGTCCATGGGATTTCCCAGACAAGAATATTGGAATGGCTTGCTGTTTCTTCCTCCAGAGGATCTTCCTGACCCAGGGGTTGAACCCATGTCTCCTGCGTTGGCATGTGAGCCACCAGGGAGGCCCCAGAAATGCCGGGCTGGATGAAGCACAAGCTGGAATCAAGATTGCTGGGAGAAATATCAATAACTTCAGACACGCAGATGACACCACCCTATGGCAGAAAGCTAAGAGGAACTAAAGAGCCTCTTGATGAAAGTGAAAGAGGAGAGTGAAAAAGCTGGCTTAAAAATCAACATTCAAAAAACTAAGATTGTGGCATCTGGTCCCATCACTTCATGGCAAATAGATGGAGAAACAATGGAAAAGGTGACAGACTTTATTTTGGGGGGGCTCCAAAATCACTGCAGATGGTGACTGCAGCCATGAAATTAAGAGATGCTTACTCTTTGAAAGTAAAGCTATGACCAACCTAGATTGCATACTAAAAAGCAGAGACGTTACTTTGCCAACAAAGGTCCATCTAGTTAAAGCTATGGATTTTCCAGTAGTCATGTATGGATATGAGATTTGGACCACAGAGAAAGCTGAGTACAGAAGAAGAATTAATGCTTTTGAACCATGGTGTTGGAGAAGACTCTTGAGAGTCCTTTGGACTGCAAGGAGATCAAAGCAGTCAGTCCTAAAGGAAATCAGTCCTGAATATTCATTGGAAGGACTGATGTTGAAGCTGAAACCAATGCTTTGGTCATCTGATGCGAAGAACTGACCCATTGGAAAAGACCCTGGTGCTGAGAAAGATTGAAGGCAGGAGGAGAAGGGGATGACAGAGGATGAGACGGTTGGATGGCATCACTGGCTTGATGGACATGAGTTTGAGCAAGCACCAGGAGTTGGTGATGGACAAGGAAGCCTGGTGTGCTGCAACCATGGAGTCACAAACAGTGGGACACAACTGAGCAACTAAACTCAACCGAACTGTCCTATTAAAACTTGTTATTAAATAAAATTAAGCTTACCTCTAGAAATACCATACAGGGTGTTTGGGTTTAGCTTAAATAACACTTAGGATACTACTTCAGGCATTGTGGGTTAAATATATAAATTGTAGTTACTGACTTAAAAACATAACTGTTTAAAAAAAATTGAGTTATAATCATTTGTAAGTAGGGGGTCTGTTTGCATATTTATTTATATCTGCATAGCTAGCTGTATTTAAAACATAATCATATGTTTATGAAACATGGCATGATTGCATGTACATATATATTTTTAATAAGGTATACATTTTAATGAAGACATTCTAAGATAGTATCATAAATATACACATGTACCTAAATGAAGAACATTTTCACATTTACATCATTAAATTTTCCAGACTCTAAAGACTGTTTATAGTTAATTTGCAAAATATTGTATTTGTAATGAAATAAGGGAAGTCCTTTCCACCTCTAAAGAATATAGATTCCTAATGAAATACTGTTATTTTTATGTTTTCTTGATATCTGTGTTTTGGGTTATGAATATGGTCAATAACAGTAGCAAATTATGAAAATTCGTGGGGCCTCGCTGGTGGCTCACCTGCCAATGCAGGAGACCCAGTTTTGATCTCCAGGTCAGGAAGATCCTCTGGAGAAGGAAATGGCAACCACTCCATTATTCTTGCCTGGGAAATCTCAAGGACAGAAGAACCTGGCAGATTGCATAACATGGGGTTAGAAAAGAGTCAGACATGGCTTAGTGACTGAACAATATGAAAATACATCTGTACATTCAATAATAAGTGAAGCTTGCTAAGTTACTTCAGTTGTGTTTGTCTTTATGTGACCCTATGAACTGTAGCATGCCAGGGTCTTCTATCCATGAGATTCTCCAAGCAAGAATACTGGAGTGGGTTGCCATGCCCTCATCCAGGGTATCTTCCCTCCCACATCTCTTATGTCTCCTACATTGGCAGGTGGGTTCTTTGCCTCTAGCACCATCTGGAAAGGCCAGTAAGTGACAAATTAACTTTTTCATTGATATTAATCAATGAGAGTGCAAAACTATCTCTTACATTAGTTGTTACACATTTCAACAGTAATATTGATTACTCTGCATCTTGGCAATGACAATTTATTATTCCATGAAGAGAAAGAGTGAAATCAAAATCTGACAAATCTGATTAATAAACATTATTGTTAAGTGGCTAATTTGGGTAAATAATGTTTACATCAGTAGAGCTTAAAAATTAAGAATGCATCTTTAGAACAAGAAAAATTTACATTCCATTTCCGACGCTACCACTTATAAGATGTGAGACTTTAAACAATTTCTTTAACCTCTAAGAAAAATGTTCATCTGTAAAATGGGTATAATACTGATATTTATTAATACCTACTTCATATGGTTTTTCTTTAAAGAGAAATGAAATGATATAAAAAAGAATTTTTTAATATGTCCATGGACGCATAAGTTAGTTCAATGAATGATGTCTCTTCTACAATAGTAGTAGATGCAGAGGTAACCATCTTAGTAATGATAGCAGTGGTTCAGTTCAGTCACTCAGTCGTGTCCCACTCTTTGTGACCCCATGAATCACAGCACACCAGGCTTCCCTGTCCATCACCATCTCCTGGAGTTCACTCAAACTCATGTCCATCAAGTCAATGATCCCATCCAGCCATCTCATCCTCCACCGTCCCCTTCTCCTCCTGCCCCCAGTACCTCCCAGCATCAGAGTCTTTTCCAATGAGTCAACTCTTCGCATGAGGTGGCCAAAGTACTGGAGTTTCAGCTTTAGCATCATTCCTTCCAAAGAAATCCCAGGGCTGATCTCCTTCAGAATGGACTGGTTGGATCTCCTTGCAGTCCAAGGGACTCTCAAGAGTCTTCTCCAACACCACAGTTTAAAAGCATCAATTCTTCAGTGCTCAACCTTCTTCACAGTCCAACTCTCACATCCATACATGACCACTGGAAAAATCATAGTCTTGACTAGATGGACCTTTGTTGGCAAAGTAATGTCTCTGCTTTTGAATATGCCATCTAGGTTGGTCATAACTTTCCTTCCAAGGAGTAAGTGTCTTT
>NW_011494954.1:777319-781111 GCF_000754665.1 Bison bison bison | reverse complement strand
TAAGCCAACTTTTTCACTCTTCCCTTTCACTTTCATCAAGAGGCTTTTTAGTTCTTCTTCACTTTCTGCCATAAGGGTGGTATCATCTGCATATCTGAGGTTATTGATATTTCTCCTGGCAATCTTGATTCCAGCTTCTGCTTCCTCCAGCCCAGCATTTCTCATGATGTACTCTGCATATAAGTTAAATAAGCAGGGTGACAATATACAGCCTTGATGTACTCCTTTCCAAATTTGGAACCAGTCTGTTGTTCCATATCAGTTCTAACTGTTGCTTCCTGACTTGTATACAAGTATCTCAAGAGGCATGTCAGGTGGTCTGGAATTCCCATCTCTTTCACAATTTTCCACAGTTTATTGTGATCCACACAGTCAAAGGCTTTGGCATAGTCAATAAAGCAGAAATAGATATTTTTCTGGAACTCTCTTGCTTTTTCCATGATCCAGCGGATGTTGGCAATTTGATCTCTGGTTCCTCTGTCTTTTCTAAAATCAGCTTGAACATCTGGAAGTTCATTGTTCATGTATTGCTAAAGCCTGGCTTGGAGAATTTTAAGCATCACTTTACTAGCATGTGAGATGAGTGCACTTGTGCAGTAGTTTGAGCATTCTTTGACATTGCCTTTCTTTGGGATTGGAATGAAAACTGACCTTTTCAAGTCCTGTGGCCACTGCTGAGTTTTCCAAATTTGCTGGCATATTGAGTGCAGCACTTTCACAGCATCATCTTTCAGGATTTGGAATAGCTCAACTGGAATTCCATCACCTCCACTAGCTTTGTTCGTAGTGATGCTTTCTAAGGCCCACTTGACTTTACATTCCAGGATGTCTGGCTCTAGGTGAGTGATCACACCATCGTGATTAACTGGGTCGTGAAGATCTTTTTGTACAGTTCTTCTGTGTATTCTTGCCATCTTTCTTTCACAACAAATCTTTGTTGTGACAAGACAAAGAACCGAGGAACATATACTCGCGTGACATCTATGGTGCCCTGACTCGGATTTAACCTGGCTGAAACAACCTGCGTGGATGAGGCCAAGCACAGCAGGAGCCCAACTCAGCGAAGCTCCCACGCTGGAAGTGGAAAGCAAAGAAACCCAGTGCAGTGGAAGGCCCATCGTGCTGGAAACCGGGACAGCAAAAAACAAACTCAGCAGAAAGCTCACACGGCCCAGTCTCAGATTCCAGAAGACCTCCGGTTAAGGTAAGAGGTCCTCCCTCCTATGGCTGGAGGGACCTTTACAATCTCTCATTTCTTGTTTCCTCGAACCTCCTGTGAACAGGCGGGCTGCAGGAGGCACAGTTGAGGGACTCTGGAGAGGCTACTCCTCAGCACGTCAGAAAGGCGCTATCTGCTGAGCCCCAGATACCTGGCTGGTGTTACCCAAGCCGGTGGGGGTTCTTCTGTCCTTTCTCTTCTTTGTGCCAAGGATCAGACCAATGAAACTGTGAGCACCGGTGAGATATTTAGCAAATTTTCCGGCGGGCTATGAAAGGGATTCCTTGGCACGTTTTTCCCACTGCTTTTTCCTCCTGTCCTTCAGCTCTCTCCCGGGATTCAAGCCCGGCCAAAACTAATGAAACTCAGGCTCTGATGTCTCATTGAAAAAATTCATTGCGAGACAAAGCGGTAAGAGGTGGATTTGTTAGGATCCAGAGAGAAGCCACTCTTCAGGGTGTGAACCATTGCCAGGGCAAGGGCTGGGGCCATGGTTTTAGACCTGGCTAGGTTTTGTGAGGGGGTGGAATTCATATGCTAGTGAGTGAGAGGATCATCCCAGCCATTGGGGAACCACCCACTCCATCTGCTTTTGACCATGCCTTGGAGCTGTCCTGCCACCTCTGGGTGTTCTGTTGCCTTATAGATTGGGGATTAAGGTTTACTTGAATCATCTTCATTGAGTTAGACACAGCCTTGTCTAACTCAATGAAACTAAGCCATGCCCATGGGGCAACCCAAGATGGGCGGGTCATGGTGGAGAGATTTGACAGAATGTGGTCCACTGGAGAAGGGAATGGCAAACCACTTCAGTATTCTTGCCTTGAGAACCCCATGAACAGTATGAAAAGGCAAAATGATAGCATACTGAAAGAGAAACTCCCCAGGTCAGTAGGTGCCCAATATGCTACTGGAGATCAGGGGAGAAATAACTCCAGAAAGAATGAAGGGATGGAGCCAAAGCAAAAACAATACCCAGCTGTGGATGTGACTGGTGATAGAAGCAAGGTCCGATGCTGTAAAGAGCAATATTGCATAGGAACCTGGAATATGAGGTCCATGAATCAAGGCAAATTGGAAGTGGTCAAACAAGAGATGGCAAGAGTGAATGCCGACATTCTAGGAATCGGTGAACTGAAATGGACTGGAATGGATGGATTTTAACTCAGATGACCATTATATCTACTACTGCGGGCAGGAATCCCTCAGAAGAAATGGAGTGCCCATCACGGTCAACAAAAGTGTCCAAAATGCAGTACTTGGATGCAATCTCAAAAACGACAGAATGATCTCTGTTCGTTTCCAAAGCAAACCATTCAATATCACAGTAATCCAAGTCTATGCCTCAACCAGTAATGCTGAAGAAGCTGAAGTTGAACGGTTCTATGAAGACCTACAAGACCTTTTAGAACTAACACCCAAAAAAGATGTCCTTTTCTTTATAGGGGACTGGAATGCAAAAGTAGGAAGTCAAGAAACACCTGGAGTAACAGGCAAATTTGGCCTTGGAATACGGAATGAAGCAGGGCAAAGACTAATAGAGTTTTGTCAAGAAAATGCACTGGTCATAACAAACACCCTCTTCCAACAACACAAGAGAAGACTCTATACATGGACATCACCAGATGGTCAACACCGAAATCAGATTGATTATATTCTTTGTAGCTAAAGATGGAGAAGCTCTATACAGTCAGCAAAAACAAGACCAGGAGCTGATTGTGGCTCAGACCATGAACTCCTTATTGCCAAATTCAGACTGAAATTGAAGAAAGTAGGGAAAACCACGAGACCATTCAGGTATGACCTAAATCAAATCCTTTATGATTATACAGTGGAAGTGAAAAATAGATTTAAGGGCCTAGATCTGATAGATAGAGTGCCTGATGAACTATGGAATGAGGTTCATGACATTGTACGGGAGACAGGAATCAAGACGATTCCCATAGAAAAGAAATGCAAAAAAGCAAAATGGCTGTCTGGGGAGGCCTTACAAATAGCTGTGAAAAGAAGAGAAGTGAAAAGCAAAGGAGAAAAGGAAAGATATAAACATCTGAATGCAGAATTCCAAAGAATAGCAAGAAGAGATAAGAAAGCCTTCTTCAGCAATCAATGCAAAGAAATAGAGGAAAACAACAGAATGGGAAAGACTAGGGATCTCTTCAAGAAAATCAGAGATACCAAAGGAACATTTCATGCAAAGATGAGCTCGATAAAAGACATAAATGGTATGGACCTAACAGAAGCAGAAGATATTAAGAAGAGATGGCAAGAATACATAGAAGAATTGTACAAAAAAGATCTTCATGACCCAGATAATCACGATGGTGTGATCACTGACCTAGAGTCAGACATCCTGGAATGTGAAGTCAAGTGGGCCTTAGAAAGCATCGCTATGAACAAAGCTAGTGGAGGTGATAGAATTCCAGTTGAGCTATTCCAAATCCTGAAAGATGATGCTGTGAAAGTGCTGCCCTCAATATGCCAGCACATTTGGAAAACTCAGCAGTGGCCACAGGACAGGAAAAGGTCAGTTTTCACTCCAATCCCAAAGAAAGGCAATGTCAAAGAATGCT
>NW_011494954.1:773774-777080 GCF_000754665.1 Bison bison bison | reverse complement strand
TATATGCAGAGTACATCATGAGAAATGCTGGACTGGAAGAAACACAAGCTGGAATCAAGATTGCCGGGAGAAATATCAATAACCTCAGATATGCAGATGACACCACCCTTACGGCAGAAAGTGAAGAGGAACTAAAAAGCCTCTTGATGAAAGTGAAAGTGGAGAGTCAAAAAGTTGGCTTAAATCTCAACATTCAGAAAACGAAGATCATGGCATCTGGTCCCACCGCTTCATGGGAAATAGATGGGGAAACAGTGGAAACAGTGTCAGACTTTATTTTTCTGGGCTCCAAAATCACTGCAGATGGTGACTGCAACCATGAAATTAAAAGACACGTACTCCTTGGAAGGAAAGTTATGACCAACCTAGATGGCATATTCAAAAGCAGAGACATTACTTTGCCAACAAAGTTTCATCTAGTCAAGGCTATGGTTTTTCCTGTGGTCATGTATGGATGTGAGAGTTGGACTGTGAAGAAGGCTGAGCACCGAAGAATTGATCCTTTTGAACTGTGGTGTTGGAGAAGACTCTTGAGAGTCCCTTGGACTGCAAGGAGATCCAGTCCATTCTGAAGGAGATCAGCCCTGGGATTTCTTTGGAAGGAATGATGCTAAAGCTAAAACTCCAGTACTTTGGCCAGCTCATGTGAAGAGTTGACTCATTGGAAAAGACTCTGATGCTGGGAGGGATTGGGGGCAGGAGGAGAAGGGGACGACAGAGGATGAGATGGCTGGAAGGCATCACTGATTCGATGGACATGAGTCTGGGTGAACTCCAGGAGTTGGTGAAGTACAGGGAGGCCTGGCCTGCTGCGATTCATGGGGTCGCAAAGAGTTGGACATGACTGAGCGACTAAACTGATCTAATCTGAATCATATTGGACCCAATTGATTTTAATTAGTTTACATTATACCCTTGGGCTATGTTATTCTTTGAAAGGTTGTGCTCTGCCCCCTTCCCTCTTGTTTCATGCTCTTTTCCTGAGCCCCATCCAGACCCACAAGGCTGCGTCTACAATCTTCTGGAGAGACAACCAGAAATTAGCTGGCCTTGGGAAATACTCTATAATATCCAAGCTCCTAATCCTACCCAATTGGAGAAGGCAATGGCACCCCACTCCAGTAGTCTTGCTTGGAAAATCCCATGGACGGAGGAGCCTGTTAGGCTGCAATCCATGGGGTCGATAAGAGTCGGACACGACTGAGCGACTTCACTTTCACTTTTCACTTTCATGCATTAGAGAAGGAAATGGCAGCCCACTCCAGTGTTCTTGCCTGGAGAATCCCAGGAATGGGGGAGCCTGGTGGGCTGCTGTCTATGGGGTCGCACAGAGTCAGACACGACTGAAGTGACTTAGCATCTGTGTATTCTTTCCATCTTTTCTTAATATCTTCTGCTTCTGCTAGGTCCCTACCATTTCTGTCCTTTATTGAGCACATTTTTGTATGAAATATTCCCTTGGTGTCTCTAATTTTCTTGAAGAGATCTCTATTCTTTCCCATTCTATTGTTTTCCTCTATTTCTTTGCACTGAATGCTGAGGAAGGCTTTCTTATCTCCCCTTGCTATTCTTTGAAACTCTGCATTCAAATGGGTATATCTTTCCTTTTCTCCTTTGCTTTTCTCTTCTTTTCTCAGCTATTTGCAAGGCCTCCTCAGACAGCCATTTTGCTTTTTTGCATTTCTTTTTCTTGGGGATGGTCTTGATTCCTGTCTCCTGTACAATATCCCGAACCTCCATCCATAGTTCATCAGGCACTCTATCAGATCTACAATAGTCTGGCTCCACTTTCTTCTAACACTGTTATTTCTAATTTATTTATGTGCTCTAATCACCTGTTCCTCAGGTTTTAAAATTTATTAAACTCTTTTTCACCTTAGGCACCTAGATTATGATACTTTGCAATAAATAATGATAAGAAAGGATAGAAAATACTACAATAAAAAATAAACTGATTTGATATAATTGGGATGGAATATACTGTCAAGGGATGCTTTCTGAAAAATGAGCATTTAAATCAAATAAAGGGGGAGGGCAGGCTTTATTCCAAGCTTTGATAATAGCAAATGCAAAGTCTCATACTCAACATCCCTAAGCTGAAAAAGAGTTTAATAAAACTTAAAAACTGAGGAACAGGTGATTAGGGCACATAAATAAATTAGAAATCATTTATTAGAAGTTAGAAGAAAGTGAAGCCAGACTATTGTAGCCCCTTTGGAATAATTTTAAGGCTTCTCTCCTAAGTTCCAGGAGAAGCTACAGAAGAATTTAAGTGCAGAGTAAGGCAAGGAGATTTGCTTTTTACAAAGCTCTCTGACTTTGTTTGGGTCATATACTGGAAAGGAGTTAGATGTGGTGGGGGATCGACTTCAGAGGCAATTGCAGTAGAAGAGGCAAGAGACAGGGCTTCCCACGTGGTGCTAGTTGTAAAGAACCCTCCTGCCACTGCCAGAGTCTTAAGAGATGTGGGTTGGATCCCTGGATTAAGAAGATCCCCTGGAAGAGGGCATGGCAACCCACTCCAGCACTCTTGCCTGGAGAATCAATGGAAAGAAGAGCCGGAAGGGCTGCAGATAATGTTGCAAATAATGTTGCAAATTGTCAGACATGACAGAAGCAACCTAGCATGCACACCTGCAGGCAAGAAATAAAAGTTATTTGACCTCTTGTGGAGAAGGTAGAGACTGAATAAAAGAGAGGTTCAAAGGCATTTGGGAGGAAATATCAAGAGAATTTGATGATGGATTGAATGCGCTTTGGGAAAATGAAATATGGTGCCAAGCAAGACCCCCATTTTCTGGTATAACTAGATGAATTATTGAGAATGAGTTGGAGAAACTTTAAAGCAAAAGTTTAAATGCCTTGTTTTGGCCACAAAAAGTTTGAGAGGTAGAATCAATTGTTTAAACAATAGTAAAAACTACAAAAACCGTAAAGAAAATTTTTATATCATTTGGGTGAATATGTGGTGAATTTCCGATGGAAGTGAGCACAGATTTGTTTTGTTTTCTTCAAAAGAATCGATCCATAACCACAATGTCAAATTTACCAGAAGGTCAATTTCAGCTCAGTCCACAAAAGAACTCTTCTGCAGGAACTAGACTATCCAAAAAAAAAAAGAAGAGGAAGATTGCCTTGCTGCTGCTGCTGCTGCTAAGTCACTTCAGTCGTGTCCGACTCTGTGCGACCCCATAGATGGCAGCCCACCAGGCTCCCCCATCCCTGGGATTCTCCAGGCAAGAACACTGGGGTGGGTTGCCATTTCCTTCTCCAATGCATGAAAGTGAAAAGTGAAAGTGAAGTCGC
>NW_011494954.1:767489-773647 GCF_000754665.1 Bison bison bison | reverse complement strand
GACTGCAGCCCACCAGGCCCCTCAGTCCATGGGATTTTCCAGGCAAGAGTACTGGAGTGGGTTGCCATTGCCTTCTCCAGAATATTGCCTTAGAAGGGGATAAGTAGTGATATTAGCAGAGATCAAAGTCTCAGAAGATATTTATGATATTTTTTTTTAAAGATTTCTGCACTTTGTGGAAGACTGGACTTCGGTTTTTTTCAATACTGTTGTGTTTAATTCCAGATATCAAGTTTTAATCCTTGAGAAGAAATCAAGGACGATTTTCACTTAGGTCACCATATGTGTTTGGTAAACCATTTAATTGCTAGGTCACATTGCACCTCTGTACCAGGATGTCTATTGATAACATCAAGCAACTATTGGTTGTACACTGAAATGTTCGCTTCCCCTCTTGAGTTAGCAGAGGTCAACATCATACCAGAATTGGGTTGCAGAGGTTAGAAGCTGAGAGTTCTCTTCCATCATACCTAAACTCTCCTTTTACAAATGTCACTAATTTATTATGGCTTTCTTTCTTGCTGTGCTTAAACTTAGCCTCAAGCATCCTTCTCCACCCAGCACTTCCAGACAATCAATACTCACTGATTGGCATTGTCATTTAAGATGATATTCAACCCAGTTGTCATGAGTGCTCAACCCCATGACTCACAGCTCTTAAGGGTGTCTACCCTCACAGACTCCACAGGGGATAGAAAGCTGTGATGATTTCTTCTAAGCACACGCAGAGCATCTTGCTGAAAATTAATACCACTTGCCAGCCAAAACAATCTTTTTTTCTTCCCCTTGATAGTGATTCTTTTTTTTTTTTTAACCCTGCAAAAGCTTTGTGTATTAGAGATTTTGCAGTGTGGTCTGTATAAATATATGTAGTAGGGAGGAACACTATGTTTTTAAGTTTGTCATGATATCTTGGTGTGTGATCCCACCTTAAATGGAGAGTGGGGAAAATAATTGGCCACATAGCCAGGAATTTCATGGTAGACCTGTATGTAATAAGAGCCAAAGATTTGAGGCAAAACATCTCAGTCCTTAGAGGGGACAAAAAGTTTGTTTTTCTTTTTCATAGATTTTAGTCTTCCGTAATAATTGTGAGCTTTGTGATTCTGGTTCAGGGATAGTATCTATCACATTAGAGTTCAATTTTAATAAGACAGTCTGTTAAAACTAGGGCACTGACTGATTAATAACTTGGTTCAAGTAGACTCATTCGGTCTCAGGAATAAGTGCTCTGTCTAGTTGATAAATTTCCACACTAAACACAAACATTGTTATTTGTCATATACTAACTGTTTTAATGGGCCATTCTTCATGATCTTTAACAACTATCAATTGATCTCAAGACTCATGTTGCACTGCAATCCAACTATGTTCAAAGAATCTAAGTTTAAGTAAATGACAATACAAAATAATTTAAAAAATTAGTTTTCTCTAGGGACAGAAATATATTAAGCACATTAACAAAGATGTGAACAAAAAGCAGTGAATAAGGGCTGCTATTTTTCTCCACAGCAGAAATATAGTAATCAATCCAGACATTTATATCTTCAGATCCTCAGGTTTTAATAAAGGTAAGTCTAAGAATTCTATTTAGACTTTCAGACCATTGCATCCTGAACCATCAGAAATAATCAGATATGCTTTAAATCAGCTGGGAGATAAACTGATCGATTCCATTCTTGTAAAACATAAACTCTAAAGGTAGCTTAATTTTCACATTCATCATTTGTGATTATTTTTCCAGTTTCTTCTGGCCTAAAAAATTATATCAGACTCAGATTTCCCTTCAGCAGACTGGCAGGCCTAGGTTACTCAATACAAATAAAACCCAAAATGCTTAGAAAGGAAATAAGTTGTTTTTTAAAGAGGTTCAGGACAAACACTTATGTCCTAAGAGTACAAAGGGATATGATTACTTTTTATCAGATAGTCTCTGGTGGCAGCATTAGCACATCGATGTTTTATGCATTTCATACATAATGCTCCATGTGATTATAAAATCCAGACTGTAGAGCTGAATTAAGTTTGCTGAGAATGGAATGGGACAGGAGGATGAACATGTGCTATTGAGAAAAATCATCCTATTCCTTTATCTTCTAGGAGATCTGTGGAAGCCTTTCTTTAGGAAAGTGCTCAAAGACAGATCAAATGTGATAATAAAGGTTCACTATCTGAACAGGTCTGCCCTAGAAATAGTGCTTTGGAAATTTGAGGTGGGAAAGAAAGGCAGTCTGTGCCAGAAACTGATTAAATTTCAGTCATCTATCCAAAGAAGTCCCTAGTTGCTTGTAAAATGCTCCATATAATTACAGTAACTACGGATTTTAAAGGAATTTACACATTAGCTTTTATCACGGGACTTTCTTTGTGGGTGCATTTCTACTTTAAAATCAATATCCCTAAAATAAACTTTAATAAGATTTATTAATTTTATCTGTATGGACCTTTGAAAAGTCAATATCAAATATCTTTCTCCAGATTCTTCTTGGCATTTGAAGAAGCTTAGATATAATCAAATGTCATGCCCTCTGTATGTTAAATGATCATTGTTCTATGACTTTGCTCATGTATATAACTTAGCCCAGTTTTAAACTTTGAAAGAGTTGTGAATTGATATAAAGACTGTTTAAAATGTATGGGTCATCCTGATACATGCGTTCAGTACTGCGGACAAGGGCCATTAGCTGCTTCTTGAGCTATTATCTTGCTCAGTGTTAGATTTGAATAACCCAGGGAAGCAGTTTGACAGCCCCCAGCTGACCCTGCACCATAGTGGCTAAAATTACTTTTTGAAAACAATCTACAGGCTCTATAAAACACACACACACACACACACACAAACAAAGATTTGATAAAGTTGTGTCCCAAAGAAGAATAAGACTACTACTTTTCACTGAAAGTAGAGTAAGGAGCATTTATAGGAAACCACAGATTTCCAACCTTTTCCTTTTCAGAAGAAACTCAGCACCAACATATCCTCACAGTAAAATTTAGAGGGGAAGACCCTCTAATGTAGTCACACAATGACTACGTTAGGTGGCTATAATTTTAATCCAAAAAAAAGGTAGATTGAAAATTTTCACTGGAAGGGAGTCAAAACTCAAATGTTAAGATCTTCCTTGATGCCAGAAAAATTCTACCAGTAAAGCACAAAGGAATTATCAAATTTTGTTATCCCCTGAAAATGAAACCTGTTTTAATCTTAAATTTAGGGCCTTTGTAAACATAAAAGTCAAATCAACCTCTAATCCCCAGGGAAAGGTAAAAATTAATCCGCATAACTAGATTGGAAGCTTACTGAAAGCAATTAGTAAGTCTACCTTTTTCCTGTCTCTACTTCCTCCTCATCGTGTTTTTGTTGTTGTTATTGTTCAGTTGCTAGGTTGTGTCCAACAACTTGAGACCCCATGAACTGCAGCACGCAAGGCTCCCCTGCCCTTCACTCTGTCTTGGAGTTTGCTTAAACTCATTTCCATTGAGTCAGTGATGCCATTCAACCATCTCATCCTGTGTCTTCCCCTTCTCCTCTTCATAATGTATAGTTTCCTAAACTGTAATTTCTATCTAAAAATGTTTCTATACTATCCTGGAAAACCTATTGTAAAATGAATTCATAATATTGAAAATGTGCTGGTTAGGCATACATTTAAAATATAATTTAGTAGTTAGTAAAGGTAAGCATCATATCTTTCCACTTGGATAAAGTTGAGGGAACAATATTCTAATACTTTAACATGGCTGACTACCCAGGGGTAAGAATCACCTCTAATCCAATATCTGTATCCACCTAGTATAAAGTCCCTCACACACCCACACTATTAAACACTGCATTGACTCAAATTATCAAAAAGCCCAGATGTACTTAATTATCATTTTCCATTTCTTCCCCTTACCTGCACTAATTAAATAAAGCTTAAATTTTCTTTGGTATTTGTTAGTAAAGAATATTTTATATGATCTATAGAGAATCTATATTAGGATAGGATTTGGTTGTTTATAGTGTAAAACCAGCAGCAGCAGTGTAAAACCCAGTTAGCAATGACTTAAACTAGTTAATATCTTTTTTCATGCAAAAGCAGTCTACAAGTAGTCTGCCCTGGAGTAGAATGGCAGCAGCAGAGTCCGTCATCCATGGGATCCTGCTGTCTTTTTGCTCTGCCACCTGAATGTTGGCATCTCTTCTTTAAGTTTGCCTTATGTTTTCAAGATAGCACAAATGCATTCTTTTTCTAAGTACTAGAGAAGGAAAGAAAAGGGCTTGTAGAATCATCCTATTGTTTTCTTCCCAGAACACCGCCACCACCGCCACCGCCACCGCCACCGCCACTCAGCAAAAGATTCATATTTGTATCTCCTGTTTTGAAGAGGCTGATAGATAATTTGTAGACAGACGTATCACTCTTCCCCATAAGGTAGGGATTATGTTACTTAGGAAGAGGAGGAGACTGTATATTACATAGGCAGTTAATAGTCTCTGTTATACAATCTTTGAATTTGCTCCTTAAATATGCTACCAAGGCTAACCTCAAATTTAATGCAAAATACTTCTCCACATGGAGATGGAGATTCTGTTAGTAGAGATTGTTTAGCCTCATGTGCCTGCTTGAGCACCATCATATTTTAGAAGTGAAAGTTCTAAATATAAGCTGCAGCTTTAAAATAATTTGATTTAATGAAACCTGTCCAAACCACCTACTGTTTTTTAGGTGCCAATTTATTTTTCACTTGGAAACTTTGAGGTGATAGGTGTTTGTGGTTTAAGCAACTGTTATTTTCCAAGCTTAAGAGAATCAAAGAGAAAAATTGTTAGTTTCACACTATAAAATATTCCTATTCTCTTTCGCCTGAGACATTGTAGCTACCAGCACATTATTGTATTGCTCTAGAAATGGTGATCTTTACAGGTTAATTGTTATCTGACAACTGTGCTAGTGCAAATTCTCTTCTTTTGCTTTTCATGTTCCTGATGATCAGTTTCTCATTTGAGTTGAAGGAAAATAGAAAATTGTCATTATGATTAAATTGCTCTTAAATAGATGACTGTTTTTCCTCATCCAAGAAGCTTTTTAGTTCCTAGCTAGCATTTGCCATAAGCTAATAAACTAGAAAATCACAAGATTAAAGAGTATTAAGATATGAATTTTTCTGACCATGTTTAGCATCTCATCATCATGATGAGGATGGCCAAAGATATCTGAAATATCCTGATGCTTTACAGAAAAATAGGGTCAGAAGATAATCTCAAATACTGACCCCAGAGGGATTAATTCAAACAGATTTCACAAACTGTCACATGTCACTGAATAAAACACATGTGATACACTGCCTGGTTCATGACATCTATAGGTCAGTGTGGAAAAAAAGAGAGGTCATATTTTTATTTTAACAAGTATACACTTTTCCTTGGAAAATATTCTACTGCAGGGGAACAGAGACTTCAGATCAGATCAGTTCAGTCGTTCAGTCGTGTCCGACTCTTTGCCACCCCATGAGTAACAGCACGCCAGGCCTCCCTGTCCATCACCAACTCCCGGAGTTCACTGAGACTCACGTCCATTGAGTCAGTGATGCCATCCAGCCATCTCATCCTCTGTTGTCCCCTTCTCCTCCTGCCCCCAATCCCTCCCAGCATCAGAGTCTTTTCCAAAAAGTCAACTCTTCGCATGAGGTGGCCAAAGTACTGGAGTTTCAGCTTTAGCATCATTCCTTCCAAAGAAATCCCAGGGCTGATCTGCTTCAGAATGGACTGGTTGGATCTCCTTGCAGTCCAAGGGACTCTCAAGAGTCTTCTCCAACACCACAGTTCAAAAGCATCAATTCTTGGGCGCTCAGCCCTCTTCACAGTCCAACTCTCACATCCATACATGACCACAGGAAAAACCATAGCCGTGACTAAATGAAACTTTGTTGGCAAAGTAATGTCTCTGCTTTTGAATATGCTATCTAGGTTGGTCATAACTTTCCTTCCAAGAAGTAAGCATCTTCTAATTTCATGGCTGCAGTCACCATCTGCAGTGATTTTGGAGCCCAGAAAAATAAAGTCTGACACTGTTTCCACTGTTTCCCCATCTATTTCCCATGAAGTGGTGGGACCAGATGCCATGATCTTCGTTTTCTGAATGTTGAGTTTTAAGCCAACTTTTTCACTCTCCACTTTC
>NW_011494954.1:755206-767389 GCF_000754665.1 Bison bison bison | reverse complement strand
AGTTCCTCTTCACTTTCTGCCATAAGGGTGGTGTCATCTGCATATCTGAGGTTACTGATATTTCTCCCGGCAATCTTGATTCCAGTTTGTGTTTCTTCCAGTCCAGCGTTTCTCATGATGTACTCTGCATATAAGTTAAATAAACAGGGTGACAATATACAGCCTTGATGAACTCCTTTTCCTATTTGGAACCAGTCTGTTGTTCCATGTCCAGTTCTAACTGTTGCTTCCTGACCTGCATACAAATTTCTCAAGAGGCAGATCAGGTGTTCTGGTATTCCCATCTCTTTCAGAATTTTCCACAGTTTATTGTGATCCACACAGTCAATGGCTTTGGCATAGTCAATAAAGCAGAAATAGATGTTTTTCTGGAACTCTTTTGCTTTTTCCATGATCCAGCAGATGTTGGCAATTTGATCTCTGGTTCCTCTGTGTTTTCTAAAACCAGCTTGAACATCAGGAAGTTCACAGTTCACATATTGCTAAAGCCTGGCTTGGAGAATTTTGAGTATTACTTTACTAGCGTGTGAGATGAGTGCAATTGTGTGGTAGTTTGAGCATTCTTTGGCATTGCCTTTCTTTGGGATTGGAATGAAACATAGACTTCAACCCTAATTTATTTAATTTCAATACAAAAATATTTAAAGCATTTTCCTTGATCGGAGTTAAGGTGCATTTCAGGAGTCTGTTATCTAGAGAATTTAGATATCCTTAAGTCAGAAACTAGTATTTCAAACTGAGATATCTTTAAAATTTAGTCAAATTAATGAATCTTTCCTATTTTACCGTGCTATTATCATCTAAACACATAAGTGCTGTTAACACTTGGCGTACCTGATCATCATCACTACCGGCTCCCCACAGATGTATCAGTCAACAACAAATGTATTCTAATCATGTCCTGGAAAGAGCTCTTTCACACTTTTGGAGGGTGACATCTGCACCTTGTAGAAGCGCAAAATAGTGCTTAGGGTCTGCATTATTGGTACCTGCTATGTGCATTCAAGAAGACATATAAAGTTACTCAGATGATGGTTTTGAGGAATTCAGAACACATACTAACATTTTAAAGTGTAACAACAGATTAATTTGGTTGATGAGTATACACATTACAGACTCATAAATTTCATGAGTGCTGGAACCATGTCTTAAACTTTTTTTCAAGTACCATAGCACCTGGCACAATGCCTGGTAACTTGTATGCTCTCAATAAATATGTGATTATAATGAGTATTTTACTTTACATCTGAATCAAACCAAAGCATCATTTGAAAAAGGGAGGATTTTTGACATTTAGATCTCTTTACTTTCTATATATTCATACCTCATATAATTTCTTTAAAAAAAACAGCAAATAATTTGGAACTGCCTTGAATAATAAAAATATGCAGGAATGATAAAGACAATAGACCTTAAAGAGATAATTCACATTTGCAAGTAAAATGGATGGTTCTGGAATTAATTCATGCTACTAGTTAGGCTCTGAAATAATGATTAGGTAAATTTTGACACTTAAAAAAATATTTTGGACCATGATATCCATACAGAAGAAATATGGACAGTAATATATCTACTCACAGGCATGATAGCACAATGAATAAGTGCTCGTCTTTTCACCCTTCATGTTATATTTATTTTCCCCAAATAATTATTAGCTTTATATAAATAATATACTTTATTCCCTTGCTGGAGGAAAATGATGTCTGACATTAAGGAAAGGTCAGGCATCATGACTGGGAAGCCACAATATGCATTGCCTTTAAGGATTATTGAATTAAGAGGTACATATATTTGACAAAGTATAGAAATCAAATAGCTGCCATGTTAGCAGTGCCCTTTTACATGCCATAGATTTATTGACATTTACTAAATACAAAAAGAATTGAAATTGTGAGTGCTTAGTATGCATTATGATGAAAACCTTAATATCACTTCCCTAAAGATTATATGAGAACATTTGAACTAAGGTAAACTCATCAATTGATTGGACATCAGATTGGAATATAAGTTAATCAGGGTATTTAACTTTAAAAAATATACACGAAAAATAGTTAAGTTACTTATGTCGGTTAAATGATATATGTTTACCTGGTACAGGTTAAACCCACAGGACACCCACACGCACAGAGCAACACATACTCGCCATGGGCCCACATCCTGCTTGATATTTTGGAGCAACAAATGAATTCTTCAGTTCACAAGGGTGCTTATTGCTATGGGCTTCCTTGGTGGCTCAGCTGATAAAGAATCTGCCTGCAGTGCAGAAGATCTGGGTTCAATCCCTGGCTTGGGAAGATCCCCTGGAGAAGGGAAAGGCTACCCACTCTAGTAATCAGCTTATTTCTATAAACATCATGGTAATATATTGCCAGCTGAAATGAGAAGAAAACGATTGTCCAACTTCATGCCTTTCATTTGTGCAAAATCACAATGAACATTTTTATATTTAGAGCTAAGATAACAGAAGTCAAAATCAATATATGGGTTCAAGGTTCTAGAATACTTGCTCTTAAACTTGATTTTTTTTTTCCTGTTAGACAACACAATTTCTGCCCACAATTCTAGAGTCTCCCATTTTATTATCAGTATATTTAAACAGTAAAAGAAATACTTTTTGCAGAGACTGGGATTGGGGGGGTGAATATAACAATCTTTATAGAGGTTTCATAGTCTTTCATATGCCAATCAAGTTGAGTATCTTATACTGTCAAATCAATATTTATTCATTTGATTTAGTGATATCCACATTCTAAGAGTTAAAGAAATGTTCAATTCAAAGCTCCTCATGGAAAGAAAATTTATTCCCAAATAAGGTTGTTATTTTCCATCACTTAAATGATGAATATGAGGCTTCTTTGAGAAAATATATGTTTAAATGAATATATATTTAAATGATAATACTCAATGGCACCCCACTCCAGTACTCTTGCCTGGAGAATCCCATGGATGGAGGAGCCTGGTAGGCTACAGTCCATGGGGTCGCTAAGAGTTGGACACGACTGAGCGACTTCACTTTCACTTTTCACTTTCATGCATTGGAGAAGGAAATGGCAACCCACTCTAGTATTCTTGCCTGGAGAATCCCAGGGATGGGGTAGCCTGTTGGGCTGCCGTCTATGGGGTTGCACAGAGTCGGACACGACTGAAGCGACTTAGCAGCAGCAGCAACTTTATATGAAATCAAAGCAAATATCCCTAACATAATTGTCTTTTGCCTTATTTTCCTTAGTAATAGATCAAAGGAAGAAAGTTGGTTTTGAAAGAGGTAGAGAGGTGGATTTTTATGTGAAATTTGAGTTTAAGAGTTTTGTTTTAATCTGTAAAGTTTTAAAGCCATATGTTTGTCTCTGGTTTTGTTTTTGTTTTTCTTTTCTCAGAGAAATATGAATCATTATAGGATTGTAATATTTCACAATGATGTGATTTCAGAGTTCATACACTGGAAAAAATAGTTGCCTAAGAATTAAGAAACTAGTTTCTGAAATGAACTCTACCATCATCCCGCTGTATACTTTGGGCAAGACACAAAACCCCTCTAGACCTCATAGTCATTGCCACTTGATGTTGTAAATGGAGGATATTGGAATATATCATTTAAAGGCATTTATTATGTTAGAGCTTTGCTTGGCATCTACTAACGACAAAGAGAACTCAAAGACAGGTAACCTAAATACAGAGTTTTATTTACTGATCAGTTCTCCTATCCTGAATCTGCTCTTCTACTTACAGAAAGTAGATTGAAAAAAATGGAGAAATACCAGGAAGTTTGTTTTTTGTTTGCTTCATTCTTACAGCCTAAACCAGCATCAGGCCAAAGGACCCCACTCTTTAGCTGCCTTTACTCTGGGGACCTCTCTCACCGTCTCAGCCTTCAGATATAAGATGTCACCTCCCACAGCCACCCCTCCCCCCAAAAGGTGTCATTTTCCATCCTAATGGAAAGTGATAGACAAGATACTGTTCTGTGGTAGTCCATCCCTTTGGGACGTTTTGACTCTGAAACCTATCAGGAATTTTTCCTGTCTACTTTGTTTCCCAGAGCCCCATTTGTGTAATTTAAGCTCAGATAAGAATTTTTCAAAGGTATATTTGAGCATTACAAAATTAGAGCAGAATTATTAAATACAGATTTAGAATCAGCCTGTGTCCTTGTTTGAGCTTTTCCATTTATCGCCTGTGCAACTGAGCAAGTTAGTTGATTTCACTAAGCCTCACATTGTCCACTTGTGAACTGCCATTCTCAGGAGGACCTTCCTCACAGGATCTTCGGTAGCATCTCTGGGCTTTAACCCCATGCTGCATTGACTCCATAATTCATGCTCTTTAACATTACACTGCTTGCTACTGTACGCACCCACTGTGGCACCCTTCCTCCCAATTTCAATAAAATTATTATCTCTTTGACTTATTTGATACTTCCTAGAGCAGCACACAGGGAGCGTGTGAAATAGAACATTTTTCTTTAAACAGATGAAAATATAATCTAGGTTTGGCATATATGTGGTACCAAAAAAAAGTATTAAGTAATTTTCATGCCTTCAAGACCACCCAGCATAGCACCATGCCCAATGTAGACATGTAATATATGTGTGGCCAGTGAATAAAGTCTTTACTTGTTGCCTTGCAAGTCACATGCCAAGGGGGCCTAATTACTGGCCTTAACTTCTTTCTTAACCACAACTACTTGCAAGAATCACTGTGATGTGAGGTAAATTGGCTAGTCCTGAGGTCAGGAATGCAAGAAGGTAGACTTGGAAAAGCTATGGCTTTCCAGTGTTCATTTATCTATCATTCCTTTATTCATGTAATAAGTATCTACTGTGATATTATTACAGGACAGTGAATGATACTTTGCTCTTATACACATTCATGTTAGGGAAGATATTCAATAAACAAGGAAATGAATGAGTCTGTTAATACTGGATAGTAAGTGCTTGGAAGACAGTTTCTAAAGGGTAGTATGATAGGTAGGGGCCAGGTGGGGGCTACCTCAGGTGACCAGGAGGTTTTCTCTGTGGAGGTAACTTCAAACTGAAGTCTCAGTGACAAAGACAAACAGACACAGGGTGACCTCAGGTAGGAACATACTATTCAAAGGAACAGCAGCAGGAAAAACACTTAGAAAACAGATGATCCACATGGCTGGGGCTCACTGATCCAGGGAGGGCATGTGATCCAGATGAGGTCAGAGAATTGGGCAGGGTCAGCCCTGTTCAACAGAGGAGTAAATGAGAGAAAAGAGGAGAAATCAGTCTGCCAAAGTGGCCAAAGCCATATTTGAGCATATATGGTTTCAAATCTCTGCTGTGTACCGTGCTACGTACCTTGAGCTTTTCCATTTATCGCCTGTGCAACTGAGCAAGTTAGTTGATTTCACCTGATACCTTGTGCAAGTCACTAAACTTCTCTGAACTTCAGTTCTGGTCAGAAGAATGCAAGTAAGAATAACTGCTCCTCACAAGTCTGGTGAGTGTTGAATGAAAAAGTGAATGTAAAGATCCTAACTCAGCACCTCTCATAAAGTAAAGCCAACAATTATATTACTATATCATTGTAATTCTTAGTGTGATGATGTAGAAATGGTGTCACAGTTTGGATAGTGGCAGCAGTTACCTTAAATTGTCTCTTTTTCAGTCTAAGAGACCTTGTACTGAAGTAAAGTAAAATTTATATGACAATCAAACTACAGCATGATTTCACTATCCCTACTTATGCACAAAAACATGAAAAATAAATCCTTTATACTGGATTCTGGTCACTAGAAAGATACTTGATATATTATTAGTAACCCCCATCCAATCTGGCCTAGAAATGAGTTGGCTTATTATTCCAGTCTCCAGATCCAATTTTCATGATAGGATTGAAGGAGCGGCAGGTATGATATCTTCCCCAATATTCACAGAATAACATACGGTTACTAGCACAGGCTCTGAAGCCAGCCATTCTGGGTTTGGATCCGGCCCCACCACTTGTCAGCGTGAGCCTGTGCAAGTTGTTCACCCTCCCTGTGTCTTGGTTTCCTCATCTCTACAAACAATAAGATCTTAGCAGTCTCATAGATGTTAATTAGATAATGCACATAAGCTACTTATTATAATTGTTAACATAAAGTAAATTCTCAAAATAGTTAGGTATTATTAACTATTGTTATGAACAACCAGCCTGTCTTTCTGCAATATAAGTTTTATTCTTTTTAAATACTTTTCTAATTTTAGGATGAAAGGTTAGAAAATCATTGCCATGTTGCAACTTCCCCAAATATAACACAAATACTATTTCAATTGCATCAAAGAAATATCAATTTTAAATTGTGATCTTCTGGTCAATAAACTAAAGTACATAAGTATATTTGTTCTCCAAAGGCCTTAATAAATAAACACAAAATACAAAAGTAGTTTGTTAATATTTAAATGGGGCTGTCAATTGATATTAGGATTTCAGGTGATTTTTTACAGTATTCTTTTTTTTTTTTTAATATGGCCTATTAACACATTTATTTTCCCAGAATTGGCACTTGTAAAAAATGGTTGCTCACCTCTGCCTGAAGTCATTATCACACATTGATTATCAGTCAGCACCTTAGAGGGATTGGTTGCCAGTCAGACAGTAAGAATTCTCACAGGATAGATGTGTGGGAGACAGTGGAAACTGAGGGGCAGGGGAAGATGTTTAAGGAAAAAGGAAAAGAAAGACGTCTATGGTGATGATTAAATGAAGTGAGGTATGTCAAGGGCTTAACATATTCCTTGGCTCACGGTGCATTCTGTTACCCCTGATGAGCCTTCCTCACCTGAGACTAATCATCACAAATTCATCATTTTAGAAATGAAGAGATTAAATCATTTGCCCAAGGTCGCAATACGGAAGAGTCAAAACATGAAACCAAGTTGATTTGAATCCAAAGTCTGATGATTACAGTGATAACAATAAGATACGTTTTCTTAAGCATTTACATATGCTTTGCTTTACTAAAAACAACTTTTCCTCCTCTGGAAAGAGTTCATAGACATCTCATGTGTCATTCTAGCACTCTGATATCTCTCACAGAATACCACTTACTTTAAACTGGAGGAGACTAAGTTATCCTTGTGTTTCTATAGCTGCTAATCTTTGTTCATCTCCAAGTTATTCCACTGTCCAGATCTACTTTTTTTTTAAGATGTCTGTTAGTCTACAGGATATGGTAGAAAACAAACAAAAGTTGCTAGCAAGAGTTATATATTTTCTACTCTAGAGATTTCTTTTGTTCAAAGTGATTCTTAGGACATTCAGTTCAGTTCAGTTGCTCAGTCTTATTCGACTCTGCAACCCCACGAACCACAGCACATCAGACTGTATCAAATGGTCAGTCTGCCATCTGAGATTCCATTATGTGTGTTATGAATCGTGTGAGTCTGATAAAGTTTTCAGTCACATACTTTATAAATGGATATCCAAATAGGGCCAGAGTTCCTAGGTGTGGAATGCTAATTTCAAATTTCACTTCTTGTTTCCAATATACTTCTTTAAATAGAAAAAATAATGTCCACATTTATTGATATGATTATTTTAGAAATTGTCTACTCTGTAAGTGATTTTGAGTTACTACAATTAACATTCCTCTTAGCATAATGTTTTCCTGTTGTCTAGTCTGGACCAGGCGCTAGCGTATTAACTGATAATAAAGGATCGCGGCTAACTATGAGTTCACAGTGATTAAAAATTAAATAACTAAAAAAGGGCAAAGAATGCTCAGGGATCCAAGAAGCTCCTTCACAACTCAGATGTTACTTTAGGCTAACTCTACCAGAAACCTAGAAATTTAATAAAAATTGTTAGCAATTTCATAGCATTTGCTATGTCAGATAATGTCCTATGTAATTCCTCATTCTATCTATTGCAAATATTGGTATCTCTCTTATACAAATGGAAAAACTGAGGCACAGAGGGATTATGTCACTTGACTAAATTAAAATCATCTCTAAAAGGCAGAACAAAAAACTGAACCCTAAGAGTCTGACTCCAGTGCCCAACAAGCATATGGTACAACTCTGTTTCTGACCTCTGGGTATTAAAATACCCTCTACTTTCCCTTATTTTGAGAGTTTTACTCTTTTCTTATTCTCCCATCTCATTATACTATTCTAATGCATGGGATGTTTTTTTCCCCATGTTCTTTGTGGCACTAATTCCTACTCATCCTACAAAACTCAGTTCCTTGAATCTTTTTTTTTTAATAATTTTATTTATTTATTTATGTTTGGCTGTGCTGAGTGTTCATTGCTGTGTGGAATTTTCTCTAGTTGTGGCAAGAGGGGCTATTCTCTGGTTGCTGTGAATGTGCTTCTCATTGCAGTGGCTTCTTTTGCTGTGGAGCACATGTGCAGAGGGTGTGCAGGCTTTAGTAGTTCAGGCATGTGGGCTCAAGTAGATGCAGCTCTCAGGTGTTAGAGCATAAACTCAATAGTTGTGGCTCATAGGTGCAGTTGCTCCATGGCATATGGGATCTTCCCATATTAGAGATTGAACCTGTGTCTCCTGTATTAGCAGGAGGATTCTTTACCACAGAGTCACCAAGGAAGTCCCCCTCCTTGAATCTTTAGTCTAACTTGGATGCACTCTCTTCAGTGTTTCCAATTTCTGTAGTGTATATGTGTGTGCATATAATAACTAATATTTATTGATCATTAATGTATGCCAAGCATTAATGCCTTTTGATGGATTATTTTGTTCCATCTTTGCAGAAACCCTATAGATAAGTCATTCTATTTCACAGAAAGAATACTGCAGCATAAGTCAGCAGAAGACCCAACTGCCCCTCCAACTCTGAGCTCATCCTCTGCAGATTTGGCTCTGCTCAGAACAGGGAAGATGTTGACTGGCTTCAAGCACAGTTGACCAAGCAGCAAACATTCCTAATAGCAATAATTAAGGACTTCAAGACTGAAATGAATTAATTAGTGGTAACTGAGAAAGCCAAGATTCAAACTCAGCCAATCTGATTCCAAATACCTTGCTCTTAGGCACCATATCCAAATACTATTGTATTATAATCATAATACTTGTATTTTTCTCTCATCTTTACTACAAGAAACTTAAGAGTCAGAGCCTCAGTTTCTACTGCAGTGACTAGCAAATAAATAGCTTGAAATTTAAATTTATGATTTTCCTTCTTTGTTCTCTCCTTGTTTTCCCTTTAGTCCTTCACCTAATACTTATTTCATGATGTTTCCCAGACACCATGGTATTTATTTCATTGTGTTTCTCAAACAATTTCTAGTTTTCCAACTCCAGGTGAGATCCACTGCTATGGCTTTAGCTCCCACCTGTATATTCTCCGTTTCATAGTACAAAGTACCAGCACTGATATCTCCTGAAATTTTCTTTCTCCTTATCTTTGTAGACACTGATCTTTCTGTCTGAAATTCCTTTCTTTCCTTTCTCTGATTTGCAAAGTCCCAAGTAATGCTTCTGATTCAACATTGGGTTGTGTATTCTTCCCTCTGAACTGTTTTATCCATGTCTATATGAGAGCAAGACATGATTTGCATCATGTTACAATTATGATTACCTTTATCGTTCCCCCCCAGCAGACTATCAGAAAGAGCTACAGTATATTCATTTCAGTATCCCAATGCTGGTAAGCGTGTATCACAATAAATTGCTCAAAAAATCATTTAGCAAATGAATAAATGAGAAACCTAAAGAAAATATTTTGAATAATACTATATTTACAAGAAGGTGCTATTTATTGAGAAATTATGTGTTAGTGTTATGTCATGTCATAATAAAAAGTAATTTGAAGTCATTTTCACAAATATTATTAACTCATTTCAAAGTATAGATCTAATATAAGAAGCTTGATATTTTATTCTGCCTTTTTCATGCTTTTTCAATGTATTATAATTACTAATAGAAGGATGCATTAGCCTTATCACTAATATCTAAGTTTCTGCCTTTTTGAATCCTTTACCCAACTTGTGCTTGCCCGGGGTCGAGTCTACATCAATGCTTCTGGTACAGAAGTAATTTTTTTTCTCTCTACCAGGGTAGCAGGGTCATCTGATTGGACTTTCCATGGTCCTGGCTGAATAGGAAGGGAATTAAATTGCAGTGTCAAAGGAAATTACTCATTCTAAGAAGCATTCACATATTATCTATGGCCAAAACCATCTCTGACACTCATTTATGATTAAAATTAAAAGTAAGAAAGAAGAAGCAGTTTGGCAGTACTTCTATGACAATAAAAATGTGAGAACCAAATTAAATTGATGGTGAAAGTCTGTGGCATGCCAGATAAGAAAATGGTTTGCTCAGTAGTGTTTTAGAGTTTAGAGGCCTATATAGGGAGACAAGGAGAGGTTGTGTGTGCTCTAGTGTGAGATGGTCTATACCAACTTCATTCTAGAACAAATCTTATTTAAGTTGATGCCCAATAAATTTAAGTCACCCAGGCATCTCTCATGGGAAGTTTTTTTTTTAAAGAGCAAAGATCTTTTCAAATGAAACCATAAAGGTCTTAAAGTAGATATCTTTTCTAAAATGAGCTGAGTCTTCATATTGTCCATAGCATATACCATTTTGCTTAATTTTATTTTTACAATCATTTCAATCATCTATTTGAAATATGTTTGCATTTTCTAAAGTAATGGGTGGCTACAATGTGTGGAGGAAAATATAATAAGTTTTTGATAATGCATCCTTTAAATAACATGGAATTGGGGTAAAATGCAATTTTTAAGACATTTCAAAATTATACAGCCTAGCTTAAAACTGTGCCGAATCTTATGCCTAAAGAAGAAATCAAATTAAACTGTTAGATTTAAAACAAAATTCAAATTGATTGTTAGGAGGAAAAATGTTTTTTTGAAAGGCCATGAAACTATTTTAGTTTCTGGAATAAATATAGCAGCAAAGATAGTTTAAATGAGAAAAGCTTCCAGATTTATTTAAGAGATGTGTCATCTCTTCAGCCTCTTCACACAGGGCAGACAGAACAAAGATGATTTATCAGCTGGGCTATTTGCCTTGTAGAAAACTGTGATTTGTTTCTTACATAGGCCTATTTTTATGTTTTTATTTTATCTTCTGGCATTTAAATACTTAAGAGTCAGTTTCACAACCTCGTGAACATTTATTTTCTCATCTAAAAGCAGCTTCTTTTCAAATTTGAAGTAACAGTTTACTATCTACTTTATTAGGGTTTTTAAGCCTTTAATGGAACTTATATGTGTTTATGTGTCCATTATGTACCTATCTGCTAAAACCCATCAACAAAGAGAACTAGTACTAATAACTATAATAAACGTTAGTAACTATATCTACTTTGGATCAACATTTGAACTAAAATAAATTCAAGTTTCAAGTTTGTTTTTTTTTTTCCTTTCAGTTCAGTTCAGTTCAATTCAGTTGCTCAGTCATGTCCGACTCTTTGCGACCCCATGAATTGCAGCACGCCAGGCCTCCCTGTCCATCACCAACTCCTGGAGTTCACTCAAACTCACGTCCCCTTCTCCTCCTGCCCCCAGTGCCTCCCAGCATGAGTCTTTTCCAATGAATCAACTCTTCACATGAGGTGGCCAAACTACTGGAGTTTCAGCTTTAACATCATTCCTTCCAAAGAAATCCCAGGGCTGATCTCCTTCAGAATGGACTGGTTGGATCTCCTTGCAGTCCAAGGGACTCTCAAGAGTCTTCTCCAACACCACAGTTCAAAAGCATCAATTCTTCGGTGCTCAGCTTTCTTCACAGTCCAACTCTCACATCCATACATGACCACAGGAAAAACCATAGCCTTGACCAGATGGACCTTTGTTGGCAAAGTAATGTCTCTGCTTTTGAATATGCTATCTAGGTTGGTCATAACTTTCCTTCCAAGAAGTAAGCATCTTTTAATTTAATGGCTGCAATCACCATCTGCAGTGATTTTGGAACCCCAAAAAATAAAGTCTGACATTATTTCCACTGTTTCCCCATCTATTTCCCATGAAGGGATGGGACCAGATGCCATGATCTTCGTTTTCTGAATGTTGAGCTTTAAGCCAACTTTTTCACTCTCATCAAGAGGCTTTTTAGTTCCTCTTCACTTTCTGCCATAAGGGTGGTGTCATCTGCATATCTGAGGTTATTGATATTTCTCCCGGCAATCTTGATTCCAGCTTCTGCTTCCTCCAGCCCAGTGTTTCTCATGATGTACTCTGCATA
>NW_011494954.1:753471-755100 GCF_000754665.1 Bison bison bison | reverse complement strand
TGCTTCCTGACCTGCATATAGATTTCTCAAGAGGAAGGTCAGGTGGTCTGGTATTCCCATCTCTTTCAGAATTTTCCACAGTTTATTGTGATCCACACAGTCAAAGGCTTTGGCATAATCAATAAAGCAGAAATAGATGTTTTTCTGGAACTTTCTTGCTTTTTCCATGATCCAGCAGATGTTGGCAATTTGATCTCTGGTTCCTCTGCCTTTTCTAAAGCCAGCTTGAACATCTGGAAGTTCACAGTTCACGTATTGCTGAAGCCTGGCTTGGAGAATTTTGAGCATTACTTTACTAGCATGTGAGATGAGTGCAATTGTGTAAAAGAATTGTGAGATGAATGCAATTGTGTAAAAGTGTAAATCTCATGAAAACTAGTTATTTTCTGAAAAAAGAATAGGAGATGAGTAGTGGTGAATGTTGTTCAGGCAAATGTGTTCAACTCAAGGACAGACCTTTCTGAATTAGCAACAGGTCAAGCTTACAGAACAAAGCTTGTTTTGGATCTAACTATAGAGCTAGGAATTAGAATATATTGAGTGTACATATTTAGGAATAGACAATAATTTAATAACAGCCAAAATTTTCTGCAGGAATTTTCCCTTTAGTAAAATCCTTATTATAAATACTCTAGTTAATCTGTTTTAAAATATTACTTAAATGAGCACATGTTTTAGATTGTATGTTGAGAACCCATAATAATTACAACAAATATTGAAAAAGTAGTCACACGGGGATTGATCAAAGTAAGTAAGATCTGCATTCCAATTTTATCACATGGCCCTTTATAACAATTTTATGTTCATTTTATGATTATATTGGAAGAAATTGATTGGGTTTGTCTGAATTTGGCTATGCCACTAAATGATATCAAGCTATACCTTCACTGTGGTTCATAGATCACTTCACCATTTTACAACCACCGATAGCTGGAAAAAGTTTCCATATGGCAATTTGGATATAATTTTAATTCATTGATGTCAATGGAATTCAAAATACTCGGGTCAACCACTTGAGTAGGGAAAGTAATAATAATAATCTAGCAAATTTTAACTCTCTATTTAGTAGCTTTAAAAAAAACTGAGTTCTCAGTACATGCATTAAGTTCTTTACATTTAGCATATTATTTTATAACAGCCTAATGAGGTCAAAGTGAAGAGGAACTAAAAAGCCTCTTGATGAAAGTGAAAGAGGAGAGTGAAAAAGTTGGCTTAAAACTCAACATTCAGAAAACGAAGATCATGGCATCTGGTCCCATCACTTCATGGGAAATAGATGGGGAAACAGTGGAAACAGTGTCAGACTTTATTTTTTGGGCTCCAAAATCACTGCAGATGGTGATTGCAGCCATGAAATTAAAAGACGTTTACTTCTTGGAGGGAAAGTTATGACCAACCTAGATAGCATATTCAAAAGCAGAGACATTACTTTGCCAACAAAGGTTCGTCTAGTCAAGGCTATGGTTTTTCCTGTGGTCATGTATGGATGTGAGAGTTGGACTGTGAAGAAAGCTGAGAGCCAAATAATTGATGCTTTTGAACTGTGGTGTTGGAGAAGACTCTTGAGAGTCCCTTGGACTGCAAGGAGATCCAACCAGTCCATTCTAAAGGAGATCAGTCCTGGGTCTG
>NW_011494954.1:752841-753371 GCF_000754665.1 Bison bison bison | reverse complement strand
TGCTATTTTTTTAAGAAAAGGGAGAAAATGCCCCCAAAGCATTCAGAGATCACCCTGGCTGCTACCCCTATCCTAGAGCCTAAGAGGTGAGTTTGCCTTGCAGAGCCTTGGAGGTGAAAGTGCCCCCTGGAGAAGAGAGCACAGAACCAGAGGATTATGGTCTTAAGATCTAATGGATCTTAGCTTCTCCTGTAGCTAAGATTTGAAAACACACCACCACCACTACAAATACACACATCACTAATCTAATTCAGCCACTCCTGATGTTTTAAAACAGCATCATGACAGAAGCATCCCCTGGGGTTGCAGTGTTTCTTAGTGCCATGCAGAATCTAACTTCTTAAAAGTCACCCTGCTTTTTCACATCTGTTCCATTTTGTTGGCTGTAAAAGGTACAGTTAGAATGTTAGAACTACAGGCAAGGTGGGGATGAGAGGGAAATAAAGACAGTTTTATTGAAAACTCAAGATGATTTCCGTGAACCTGACTCAAAGAAGCATAAACTGAGATGTACATTTCTGAGTTTGAGA
>NW_011494954.1:744784-752741 GCF_000754665.1 Bison bison bison | reverse complement strand
GCAAAGAGTCGGACACGACTGAGCGACTGAACTGAACTGAACTGAATGAAGCCAGTGTTGTCCCCCACCTTTAAATGAAAAATCAAGGCTCACAAATGTTAGCCAGCTTTTCTTCTGACAGACAGCTAGTAAGTTATGGAAATTTAATTTGTGCTCAGCTTCTGTTTGCAAACTCCAGGTATTGCATCAGAGTTTTCCAAATTGTGCTCTATGTTTTTTTGGAGATGTTAATAGATATTTTAGTAAACTAAAAAGCAAGTGATCTTTTTTATTGAAACTTTTAATGTACATGTTCAGAAAATAGTAAGTGCACTTATATAATAATTTTATTTATATAACAATCTTCCTTTAAAATCAATTATATGTTATATTTATAGATGTGTATAATAAAATATTTTTAAAAGCCAGTTAAGATTAACATAAAATTCAAAACTAGAGTTTCCTTATGTTTTAGCCAGCTCAGGCTGCTATAGCAAAATAGAATAGACTATGTAACTTAAACAACAGAATTTTATTTCTTACAGCTCTGGAGGTTGGAAAGTCAAAGATGAAGGGGCTGGCAGTTTTAGTGCTTGGTAAGGGCCCTCTTCTTGGCTGCTATGTGTCTACCTTGTCATGTATCTTCAAGTGTGGAGAGAGTACTCTCCAATATCTCTTTCTCACCTTGTTAAGAACTAATCCCACTATAGAGGCTCCATTCTCATGACCTCACTTACACCTGATTAGCTCTTAAAGGCCTCACTTCCTAATACCTGCACACTGGAAGTTAGGGCTTCACCATATGAATTTTGAGGGTTTGAATGAACAAAAATTCAGTCCATAACAACTCAGGTAGGAAATAATTATGTGATGGCATAGGGGACTAAAGCACAATAAAATATAAATTGTTAATAATCTAGTTGTGGGGTAGATGTTTGGTGGTAGATTGACATGGATAGGGTCATTACAAAGAAAAATTTAAAAATAAATGAGGGTCATAGGTGAATCAACAATGAGGATAAGTCAAGAGTTACAATTTGTGATTTATGATTGGTCCAATTTTGGATGCTAAAGATGCGGAAGTTTATAGGAAAAAAAGAAAGAAAGAAACTTTGTCACATTGAGAAACCCAAATATTCAAATGAGGCACCATCTGATTCTCAAAAGGATGTTGTCCCATCCTCACATTTAAGCTTTGGAAGCATTTACCAAGTAATTTCCACATTAATTTCTGGACTATATTACATGTTTTGTCTTATAACTTTAGTTAGTATTTTTGATTACTAATTTTTAGCCTATATTAATTGCACAACATAAATTTTTCCCATGAATTTGTGATTGCTAGAACATTTTAATCAAAAAATTTTGTATCTAAATCAAATAAGCAAAATTGGAACATTTCAAAATAAAAATCAGCAAACTTAGTCTTTAGTCCTCAAAAATCATAAAGCAATTGTTATACATGAAACAGTTATTTTTTAGCATCCTAATTCACTGTGCAGATCATATAATTAGTGATTTTCTTTCCCTTAACACTCTGTACTCATATCAAACAGCTATATGTTTGTAATCATTTCACCATTTTTCTTGCATATAAAATTTTCCCCAAAATGTGAAATTATCTTTTATTTTATCCTATAAGATCTGTTGTTTTATATTTAAGAAATAAAATGATTTAGCTTTTCACATTTTACTGAGATTTGGGGACTAATATAAAGTTTGTGTGTTTATTAACCATTTATTTTCTGCATAATAAATTATCTCCAAACTTAGTGGCTTAAAACCAAAAACCATTTTTCTCTCTCACAGTGTTTATGGGTCAGGTATCCAATAGTGGCTTAGCTAGATGGTTCTGACTCAGCGTCATCTCTCATGAGGTTACAGTCAAGGTATCAGTAGGGTCAGCAGCATTGGTGAGCTGGAGCTGCCTCAAATATCTAACAGAGAGGATTCCTAAATTTTCTGGAATATTACAAAAGAAAGGGAAAGAAAGAAAGTGAAGTCACTCAGTCATTTCCGACTCTTTGCGACCCCATGGACACCAGGCTCCTCGGTCCATGGGATTTTCTAGGCAAGAGTATTGGAGTGGGTTGCCATTTCCTTCTCCAGGGAATCTTCCCAACCCAGGGATTGAACCCAGGTATCCCACATTGTAGACAGACGCTTTAGCATCTGAGCCACCAGGGAAGTCCTAAAAGTAAAAGTCGTGTCTGACTCTTTGCAACCCCATGGGCTATACACTCCATGGAATTCCCCAGGCCAGAATACTGGAGTGGGTAGCCTTTCCCTTTGCCAGGGGATCTTCCCAACCCGGGGATCGAACCCAGGTCCCCCACATTGCAGGCAGATTCTTTACCAGCTGAGCCACAAGAGGCTAGCTGTTAAATAAAGGCATTGTTAAAATGCAATTATATAAACATTATAGCAATTTATGTATAAATTATACATAAATCATGTTAAAATCAAAGGTAACACTGAAGGCTCATCACTTTCAGTAATTTTACTCTTTTACTATAACCAATGCTTTTGAAGTTATTCACTTCTGTTTTTTGTGTGTGTAGTGTAAACACTCAAGAACTGTGTGCTACTGTGTGCTCTCTCTCTTCCCAACTCCACATCCCGTGACCTAAATTTGTAGGTTGAAATAGGTCATGGTGTGAGGATTTATACAATAGACCTGGGCAAACATTGTGAATCTTGGCTTAGTTACTATTTTGTTAATTGCCTAAACTTAAGAAAGCAATACAGAAAATATTAATAATGTGAAATACATTTTAAAGTGTATTATGTCCATATCTATCACATTGTCAACAGCATAAAATATTGAGAGGATATACTTCCAGTATTTGGAAGCATTTTTCAGTTTGTTAGAGAAGTTATTCATGCTGTTGATGGACAAGCAAAGTTGCAGTATAGTTTTTCCACTTTTATTTTACTTGTTAATGTAAACAAAAATATCAAACAGTACTTATCTCTCAAAACTACACTTGTACATCAATAATATGAGTGAATCCTTTGCTGAATTAACCAGTAACAAGGATTCATTAAAAATGTGACTTTGTGACACTATTTTTTGGTGACAAATTACAAAAACTGGTAATAAATTTTGCAAGAAATAGGATGTCATATTGAAGGACAGGTATATGGAATTTATAAAGACTACTATATATTTTATTATTATTGACAAATTTTATGCTTCACATTTTTTGTAATAAGCTAAGGCATGTGTTCTCTGTGTGCGTATATAGCTAGATATAGAGAAACACATTCTTCTTTAGAGAAAAGAAAAATATTTGCCAGCATTACTATTGAGCTGATTGAACTTCCAAAATGACTCACTCACATGGCCGGGAAGTTGGCGCCAGTTGTTGACAAGAAGTCTCAGTTCCTGATCAGGCAGGCGTCTCCACGGGGCTGCTCAACATGACATCTGGCTTCCTCTAGAGAAAGCAAATCCAGGGAGGAAGAACTAGATGGAAATTATACCTTTTTCATACCTAGCCTTGGAACTCATAAAGCATCTTCTCTCTATTGAAATAAATCTAAATCTAGGATTGTTCTCAGAAAATGGTTAGTTAGATGTAGGTCATTGCTATTGATTGAATGTTTGCTGTTAGCCTCAAATTCATATGTTGAAACTTTACTCCCCAGTGTGAAGGTATTAGGAGGTGAGGCATTTGGAATTGCTTAGGTCAAGAGAGTGGGGTCTTATAAAAAGTACAGAGACTGAGAAAAGAAGTTCCCTTACCACTTCTACCATGTGAGGTCACATTGAGAAGGTAGCATCTATGAACCAGGAAACTCTGCCTCATTAGACACTGAATTACCCTGTGCTTTGATCTTGGACATCTCAAATTTCAGAAATGTGAGAGAAGAATTTCTGTTGTTTACAAGCCATCTGTGGGGCATCCCAGGCGGCTTAGTGGTAAAAAATCTACCAATCCAGGAGACAAAGACAATGCGGGTTTGATCCCTGGGTTGGGAAGATATCCTGGAGGAGGAAATGGCAACCCACTCCAGTAGTCTTGCTGGAGAATTCCATGGACAGAGGAGCCTGGCAGGCAGCAATCCACAGGGTCCCATGAGCATGCACGTGCATGCACAAACAACCCAGTCTACAGTGTTTTTGTTGTAATAGTTCAGACTAAGTCAGTGACTGAGCTCAGGCTCAGGCCACATCCAAGGAAAAGAGACATCTCTTTCTCTCCTCCTCTTATCCATGGTGATTTATTTCATCTCAAAAACATGTGCCAGTATTCTGTTGATAGTTTTAAAAGAACCACACTGGCCAAATATGTTTTGAAAGCCATGCATCCTACTACATAGTCCCATCTATTCCTATTGCCACAAAATGACTTCCTGGAAGTAATCAGAAGATTAATAGTAATTTTTCTAATATATTAGGAAAGAGAAGTGATAACCAAGTTATCTGTTAATGCCAGAATGTATGAATGAAATATACATATAGAGGATAATTTTCACTTTATAAATAGTAATGCCACAGAATCTACATAGCAATTAGAAAATTTAGGTAAGCTACTTTTGACTTACTGACCATAAGTATTCTAGATTTAAAACTACTTAATGAAAGGGTGAGAGAGAAAGAGAAGGGAAAGGGCAGAAAGGAAGATAGAAAGGAAGAAAATCTATATAAAATGATTTAAAGTGAAATAGGAAAATGTTTTAATAAAAATCTAGATATTCAACTGAGATTATGAAGTTTGGAATATTCATTATATATTCTATGCACTTACCTAAGTACTATTTCAAAAGATTTAAGCTTTTGTTGGATCTGTTCTTAGATTCCGAATTTTATGAATTTTTGTTATATTTCTAGCCTCTATTGTTTCACATTTGATTTTCTGTGACAAAATATAATACAGCAACAGTAATAGTTTGCTTTTTTTCCATAATAGTTTCTGCAGCAAATGTATAAAAGTATTGTCTGTTAACCCAAAGCTAAATTGCAAGCTGAGAAATATGACAGATATTTGGGGTGGGGGAGGGAAGTAAAAGGGAATGGAGTGGGGAATACTCACCTGGGAATACAATGCTTCCTACACAGACTTGCAAAATGTTTGCAAAATGAAAGTTATCCATCATACTTACATAGAAATAGGTCACAGTCACACTTTTTTGTGATTATTAGAATCCTTTTGACTAGTGTAAACACCCACTCCTCATTTGTGACATTATAGTCTCATAGTCAGAAGAAACAATTTGGCAAACCATCTTTACTCAAACTCTACCTAGTCCACAATTCCAGATTAATTACAATTACAGGAGCATCAGAGGCTACTATGGACTGAATTTTACGCTCCTAAATTTATATGTTGAAGTCCTGGTCCCCAATGTGAATACATATGGAGATGATACAGACTGAATGAGGTTCCAATCCAGTAAAACTGTGGCCATGAATAAGAAGAAGCAATATCTCTGTGTCTGTGTTTGTTTATAGTGTGTGTGTCTGTGTCCCGGTCTCTGTGTCTCTCTCTCTCATTCACCATTTGTGAGCACACAGGGAGAAGGCAGTCATCTATAAACCAGAAAAAGAGATCTCACCAGAAATCAAACTGGCTAGTCCCTTGATTTTCCATTCTGTAGAATTCCGAGAAATTTCTGTTGTTTAAGCCACCCAGTTTGTGGTATTTTGCTTTTGCAGCCTGAACTGACAAAGATAGATGTTGATATGGGAAACAATGTGCTGTTTCAACATATACCTAAAAATGTGGAAATGGTATTGGAAGAAGCTGGTAAGTAGATATTGGAAGAGTTTTAAGGTGCATGCCAGTAAAACATTGAAATAGCTATGAAGGAACTGTTGGCAGAAATATGGACAATAAATGTGATTGTGATGAGGACTCAAAAGGAAATGATGAGAGAAGGAGAGAAAGCTCCCATTTTCTTAGAGAATACACACAAAATAATGAACAAAATTGTGGTAGAAGAAGGGACACTAAGGATCATTCTGGTGAAATCTCAGATGGAAATGAGAAATAGTTTTAGAAATTAGATTATTGATTGTTAGGAAGCTGAGCTTTGCTATAAAGAACCAAAGAAATTAATTGAATTGAGAATGTTAATGTTCTATGGAAGGTAGAACTTGAGATGATAAAATTAATATTTAGTGGAGGGCATTTCTAAGCAAAGTACTGAGGATATTCTCTGGAATCCTCCTCACTGTTTATAGTAAAATGAAAGAGAAAAAATGTTGATTTGAAGAAGATCTCATTAAGAAGAAAGGAGACAGAACTTGGTAGATTTAGAAAATTCTCAGCTTATCCATATTGCAAAAAATTAAAAAGCATTTCCCTTTTTCCTCACTTTTCTCATTTGTTCTCACATTCTCACTTAGTGTTGAAGAGAACATTAAGTGTGTTACTGAACAACCATTTGATAAAGAGATCATGGGTGAAGCTTATGTACTTAGCCATCTCAGCAGAAGCCAGGAATAGAGATTATATCAGCAGGGCCACAGCCAGTTTGAGACAAAAGGGACAGAGAAAGCAGGACAGAGGAAAGGGAAATGGTGGGACTTTTTTCTCGAAGCACATAGTTCTAGACCATATAACTATTCAGCTGCAAACATATGCTATTTTTTTAAGAAAAGGGAGAAAATGCCCCCAAAGCATTCAGAGATCACCCTGGCTGCTACCCCTATCCTAGAGCCTAAGAGGTGAGTTTGCCTTGCAGAGCCTTGGAGGTGAAAGTGCCCCCTGGAGAAGAGAGCACAGAACCAGAGGATTATGGTCTTAAGATCTAATGGATCTTAGCTTCTCCTGTAGCTAAGATTTGAAAACACACTCACCACCACTACAAATACACACATCACTAATCTAATTCAGCCACTCCTGATGTTTTAAAACAGCATCATGACAGAAGCATCCCCTGGGGTTGCAGTGTTTCTTAGTGCCATGCAGAATCTAACTTCTTAAAAGTCACCCTGCTTTTTCACATCTGTTCCATTTTGTTGGCTGTAAAAGGTACAGTTAGAATGTTAGAACTACAGGCAAGGTGGGGATGAGAGGGAAATAAAGACAGTTTTATTGAAAACTCAAGATGATTTCCGTGAACCTGACTCAAAGAAGCGTAAACTGAGATGTACATTTCTGAGTTTGAGACCAGATTTTAGAGATGTCAAAGGAAAAAAGAATACCCAAGGAAAGGACAAAGACAAAATTTGACCCTGTACTGCTTTCAAAGACAACTCTTCTTGCTGTCATTAAGAAAACAAACAAACAAAAAAAAGTTTTTCAATACAAAAAGACAACCCTGAGAAAGGGAGAAAATATTTGCAAACAAAGCAACTGACAAGGGACGAACCTCCAAAATATACAAATAGCTCATGAAGCTCAATATCATAAAAACAAATAACCCAATCAAAAAATGGGTAGAACACCTAAACAGACATTTCTCTAAGGAAGAGATACAGATGGCCAACAAACACATGAAAAGATGCTCAACATCACTAATATTTAAAAAATGCATTCAAAGCTACAATGAGGCATTATCTTACACTGGTCAGAATGGCCATCATCAAAAAATCCACAGACAATAAATGCTAGTGAGGGTATGGAGAAAAGACAATCGTCTTACACTTTCAGTGGGAATGTAAGTTGATGCAGCCACTCTTGGTTCAGTTCAGTCACCCAGTCGTGCCCAACTCTTTGCAACCCCATGGACTACAGCACACCAGACTTCTCTGTCCATCACTAACTCTCAGAGTTTGCTCAAACTCATGTTCATCAAGTCAGTGATGCCATCCAACCATCTCATCCTCTGTCATCCCCTTCTCCTCCTGCCTTCAATCTTTCCCAGGATCAGGGTCTTTTCCAATGAGTCAGTTCTTTGCATCAGGTGGTCAAAGTATTGGAGTTTCGGCCTCAGCATCAGTGAATATTCAGGACTGATTTCCTTTAGGATTGACTGGATAGATCTCCTTGCAGTCCAAAGGACTCTCAAGAGTCTTCTCCAACAC
>NW_011494954.1:744106-744684 GCF_000754665.1 Bison bison bison | reverse complement strand
CCTTTTCCAGTCCTGTGGCCACTGCTGAGTTTTACAAATTTGCTGGCATATTGAATGCAGCACTTCCACAGCATCATCTTTTAGAACTTGAAATAGCTCAGCTGGAATTCCATCACTGTCACTAGCTTTGTCCACAGTGACACTTCCTAAAGCCCACAGAACTTCACATTCCAGGATGTCTGGCTCTAGGTCACACCATCGTGGTTATCTGGGTCATTAAGATCTTTTTCTACAGCCACTACGGAGAACAGTGTCAAGGTTCCTTAAAAAATTAAAACTAGAATTACCATAAAACAGTATAACTGCATACCAACAATCCAACTTCAAGGCATATACCCAGATCAGTTCAGATCAGTCGCTCAGTCGTGTCTGACTCTTTGCGACCCCATGAATCGCAGCACGCCAGGCCTCCCTGTCCATCACCAACTCCTGGAGTTCACTGAGACTCACGTCCATCGAGTCAGTGATGCCATCCAGCCATCTCATCCTCTGTCATCCCCTTCTCCTCCTGCCTTCAATCTTTCCCAGGATCAGGGTCTTTTCCAATGAGTCAGTTCTTTGCATCAGGTGGTCAAAGT
>NW_011494954.1:742658-744006 GCF_000754665.1 Bison bison bison | reverse complement strand
AAAAAATGCATTCAAAGCTACAATGAGGCATTATCTCACACTGGTCAGAATGGCCATCGTCAAAAAATCCACAAACAATAAATGCTAGTGAGGGTATGGAGAAAAGACAATCGTCTTACACTTTCAGTGGGAATGTAAGTTGATGCAGCCACTCTTGGTTCAGTTCAGTCACCCAGTCGTGCCCAACTCTTTGCAACCCCATGGACTACAGCACACCAGACTTCTCTGTCCATCACTAACTCTCAGAGTTTGCTCAAACTCATGTTCCTCAAGTCAGTGATGCCATCCAACCATCTCATCCTCTGTCATCCCCTTCTCCTCCTGCCTTCAATCTTTCCCAGGATCAGGGTCTTTTCCAATGAGTCAGTTCTTTGCATCAGGTGGTCAAAGTATTGGAGTTTCGGCCTCAGCATCAGTGAATATTCAGGACTGATTTCCTTTAGGATTGACTGGATAGATCTCCTTGCAGTCCAAAGGACTCTCAAGAGTCTTCTCCAACACCACAGTTCAAAAACATCTATGCTTCTTCAGTGCACAGCTTTCTTTATGGTGCAGCTCTCACATCATACTTGACTACTGGTAAAAACATAGCTTTGACTAGATGGACCACTGTTGGCAAAGTAATATCTCTGCTTTTTAATATGGTGTTTAGTTGGTCACACCATTTCTTCCAAGGAACAAGCATCTTTTGATTTCATGGCTGCAATCACCATCTGTAGTGATCTTGGAGCCCCCCAAAATAAAGTTTGTCACTGTTTCCATTGTTTCTCCATCTATTTGCCTGGAGTGATGGGACTGAACGCCATGATCTTAGTTTTTTGAATGGTGAATTTTAAGCCAGCTTTTTCACTATGCTCTTTCACTTTCATCTAAATGCTCTTTAGTTCCTCTGCGCTTTCTGCCATAAGGGTGGTGTCATCTGAATATGTGAGGTTATTGATATTTCTCTGGGCAATCTTAATTCCATCTAGTGCTTCATCCAGACCAGCATTTCTCATGACGTACTCTGCATAAGTTAAGTAAGCAGGGTGACATGTACAATCTTGATGTAGACCCTTCCCGATTTGGTACCAGTCTGTTCCATGTCCAGTTTAACTTGACCATGACCTGCATACAGATTTCTCAGGAGGCAGGTGAGGATGATATTCCCATCCCTTAAGAATTTTCCACAGTTTGTGGTGATCCACACAGTCAAAGGCTTTGGCAGAGTCAATAAAAGAGAAGTAGATGTTTTTTTTCTGGAACTCTCTTGCTTTTTCTATGATCCAGTGGATGTTGACAATTTGATCTCCGGTTCCTCTGCCTTTTCTAAATCCAGCTTGAACATCTGGAAGTTCACAGTTCACGT
>NW_011494954.1:741988-742558 GCF_000754665.1 Bison bison bison | reverse complement strand
ATGAGTCAACTCTTCACATGAGGTGGCCAAAGTACTGGAGTCTCAGCTTTAGCATCATTCCTTCCAAAGAAATCCCAGGGCTGATCTCCTTCAGAATGGACTGGTTGGATCTCCTTGCAGTCCAAGGGACTCTCAAGAGTCTTCTCCAACACCACAGTTCAAAAGCATCAATTCTTGGGCGCTCAGCCCTCTTCACAGTCCAACTCTCACATCCATACATGACCACAGGAAAAACCATAGCCTTGACTAGACGAACCTTTGTTGGCAAAGTAATGTCTCTGCTTTTGAATATTCTATCTAGGTTGGTCATAACTTTCCTTCCAAGGAGTAAACGTGTTTTAATTTCACGGCTGCAGTCACCATCTGCAGTGATTTTGGAGCCCAGAAAAATAAAGTCTGACACTGTTTCCACTGTTTCCCCATCTATTTCCCATGAAGTGTTGGGACCAGATGCCATGATCTTCGTTTTCTGAATGTTGAGCTTTAAGCCAACTTTTTCACTCTCCACTTTCACTTTCATCAAGAGGCTTTTTAGTTCCTCTTCACTTTCTGCCATAAGGGTGTGTCATC
>NW_011494954.1:737453-741742 GCF_000754665.1 Bison bison bison | reverse complement strand
CATGATGTACTCTGCATATACGTTAAATAAAAAGGTGACAATATACAGCCTTGATGAACTCCTTTTCCTATTTGGAACCAGTCTGTTGTTCCATGTCCAGTTCTAACTGTTGCTTCCTGACCTGCATACAGGTTTCTCAAGAGGCAGGTCAGGTGTTCTGGTATTCCCATCTCTTTCACATAATTCAAAAAGATATATGCACCTCAATGACACTATTTAAAATAGCCATGATGTGGCAGCAGCCTATATGTCCATCAACAGACGAATAGATAAAGAATATTTAATACATATATACAATGAAATATTAGTGTCATAATAAGTAATGAAACTTATAGTTGTGGATGTGACCCATGATAGAAGTCTAAGGTGTAAAGACAAATATTGGGTAGGAACCTGACAGGATGTTTGCATGGACCTAATAGGATGTTAGGTCCATCCATGAATCAAGGCGAATTAGACCTGGTCAAACAGGAGATGGCAAGAGTGAACATTGACATTTTAGGAACCAGTGAACTAAAATGGACTGGAATGGGAGATTTTAATTCAGATGACCATTATATCTACTACCATGGGCAAGAATCCCTTAGAGGAAATGGAGTAGCCATCATAGTCAACAAAAGAGTCCAAAATGCACTATGTGAGAGCAATGTCAAAAACGACAGAATAATCTCTGTTCATTTCCAAGGCAAACCATTCAATATAACAGTAATCCAAGTCTATGTCCCAACCATAGTGCTGAAAAAGCTGAAACTGAATGGTTCTATGAAGACCCACAAGACTTTCTAGAACTAACACCCCAAAAAGATGTCATTTTCATCATAGGGGACTGGAATGCAAAAATAGGAAGTAACAAGATACCTGGAGTAACATGCAAATTTGGCCTTGGAGTACAAATAAAGCAGGGCAAAGGCTAATATAGTTTTGCCAAGAGAATACACTGGTCATAGCAAACACCCTATTCCAACAACACAAAAGACTCTACACATGGACATCACCAGATGGTCAATACCAAAATCAGATTGATTATATTCTTTGCAGCTGAAGATGGAGAAGCTCTATACAGTCAGCAAAAACAAGACCAGGAGCTGACTGTGGCTCAGATCATGAACTCCTTATTGCCAAATTCATACTGAAATTGAAGAAAGTATGGAAAACCACTAGACCATTCAGGTATGACCTAACTCAAATCCCTTATGATTATACAGTGGAAGTAGCAAATATATTCAAGGGCCTAGGTCTGATAGACAGAGTGCCTGAAGAACTATGGACAGAGGTTCGTGACACTGCACAGGAGGCAGTGATCAAGACCATCCCCAAGAAAAAGAAACACAAAATGTCAAAATGGTTGTCTGAGGAGGCCTTACAAATAGCTGAGAAAAGAAGAGAAGCTAAAGGCAAAGGAGCAAAAGAAGTGAAGTGAAGTCACTCAGTCATGTCCAACTGTTTGCATCCCCATGAACTGTAGCCTACCAGACTCCTCCATCCCTGGGATTTTCCAGGAAAGAATACTGGAGTGGGTTGTCGTTTCCTTGTCCAAGAGATCTTCCCCACACAGAGACTGAACCCAGTTTTCCATATTATAGGCAGATGCTTTACCATCTGAGCCACCAGGGATGTCGAGTTCCAAAGAATAGCAAGGAGAGATAAGAAAGCCTTCCTCAGTGATCAGTGCAAAGAAATAGAGGAAACCAACAGAATGGGAAAGACTAGAGATCTCTTAAGGAAAATTAGAGACAACAAGGGAATATTTTATACAAAGATGGGCACAATAAAGGACAGAAATGGTATGGACCTAACAGAAGCAGAAGATATTAAGAAGAGGTGGCAAGAATACACAGAAGAACTATATAAGTGAGATCTTCATGACCCACATAACCACGATGGTGTGATCGCTCACCTAGACAGACATCTTGGAATGTGAAGTCAAATGGGCCATGGGAAGCATCACTACAAACAAAGCTAGTGGAGGTGATGGAATTCTAGCTGAGCTGTTTCAAATCCTAAAAGATGATGTTGTGGAAATACCACACTCAATATGCCCTCAAATTTGTAAAACTCAGCAGTGGACACAGGACTGGAAAAGGTCAGTTTTCATTCCAATCCCAAAGAAAGCCAATGCCAAAGATTATTCAAACTACTGCACAATTGCTCTCATCTCACACACTAGCAAAGTATTTCTCAAAATTCTCCAAGCCAGGCTTCCACACTACATGAACTGTGAACTTCCAGATGTTCACGCTGGATTTAGAAAAGGCAGAGGAACCAGAGATCAAATTGTCAACATCCACTGGATCATAGAAAAAGCAAGAGAGTTCCAGGAAAATATCTACTTCTCCTTTATTGACTAGGCCAAAGCCTTTGACTGTGTTGATCAGAACAAACTGTGGAAAATTCTTCAAGAGATGGAAATAACAGACCACCTTACCTGCTCCCTGAGAAATTTGTATGCAGGTCAAAAATCAACAGTTAGAACTGGACATGGAACAAGAGACTTGTTCCAAGTTGAGAAAGGAGTAAATCAAGGCTGTATATTGTCACCTTGATTATTTAACAAATATGCAGAGTACATCATGAGAAATGCTGGGCTTGATGAAGCACCAGCTGCAATCTAGATTGCTGGGAGAAATATCAATAATCTCAGATATTCAGATGGCACCACCCTTATGACAGAAAGCAAAGAGGAACTACAGAGCCTCTTGATAAAAGTGAAAGAGTGGAGTGAAAAAGCTGGCTTAAAACCCAGCATTAAAAAAAACTAAGATCATGATATCTGGTCCCATCACTCCATGGCAAATAGACGGGGAAACAATGGAAACAGTGACAGACTTTATTTTGGGGGCTCCAAAATCACTGCAGATGGTGACTGCAGCCATGAAATCAAAAGACACTTGCTCCTGGAAGAAAAGCTGTGACCAACCTAGACAGCATATTAAAAAGTGGAGACACTATTTTGCTGACAAAGGTCCATCTAGTCAAAGTTATGTTTTTTCCAGTGGTCAAGTATGGAAGTGAGAGTGTACCACAAAGAAAGCTGAGTGCTGAAGAATTGATGCTTTTGAACTATGATGTTGGAGTAGACTCTCAAGACTCCCTCAGACTGCAAGGAGATCCAACCAGTCAGTCCTTAAGGAAGTCAGCCCTGAATATTCATTGGAAGGACTGATGTTGAAGCTGAAAGTCCAATACTTTGGCCACCTCATGCAAAGAACTGACTTATTGGAAAAGACCATGATGCTGGGAAAGATTGAAGACAGGACAAGAAGGGGATGACAGAGGATGAGAAGTTTGGATGGCATCACTGACTCTATGGACATGAGTTACAACTTCCAGCAAGCTCTGGAAGTTGTAACGGACAGGGAAGCCTGGTGTGCTGCAGTCCATGGGGTCACAAAACATCCGATATGACTGAGCAACTGAACTGAAGTGAAGGACTGAAATTGTGAAATTTGCAGAGATGTTGATAGACTTAGAGACTGTCATACAGAATATAGAAAGTCAGAAAGAAAAACAAATATGGTATTAATATAATATCAGTTATATGTGGTATCAAAAAAGCAATAGAGAGGAACTTATTTGCAAAGCAGAAATAGAGACATGGAGGATGTAGAGAAGAAACATATGGATACTGGGGGTGGGGGTTGAGAAAGGGAGGGTAGTATGAATTGGAAGAATGGGCCATATATTTACTATTACGTATTATGTATACAATAGATAACTAGTGACCTACCGTATAGCTCAGAGAACTCTATTCAATGCTCAGTGGTGACCTAAGTGGGAAGGAAATCCTAAAAAGGTGGGTTATATGTTTACGCGTAGTTAAGGGGCAATGGCTGCGCTTTGCTGGAGCAGCTGTGAAGAGATACCCCCACACCCAAGGTAAGAGAAACCCAAGTAAGACGGTAGGTGTTGCAAGATGGCATCAGAGGGCAAACACACTGAAACCATACTCACAGAAAACTAGTCAATCTAATCACACTAGGACCACAGCCTTGTCTAACTCAATGAAACTAAGCCATGCCTGTGGGGCAACCCAAGACGGGCGGGTCATGGTGGAGAGATTTAACAGAATGTGGTCCACTGGAGAAGGGAGTGGCAAACCACTTCAGTATTCTTGCCTTGAGAACCCCATGAACAGTATGAAGAGGCAAAATGATGGGATACTGAAAGAGAAACTCCCCAGGTCAGTAGGTGCCCAATATGCTACTGGAGATCAGTGGAGAAACAACTCCAGAAAGAATGAAGGGATGGAGCCAAAGCAAAAATAATACCCAGCTCTGGATGTGACTGGT
>NW_011494954.1:734998-736948 GCF_000754665.1 Bison bison bison | reverse complement strand
CGACAGAATGAACTCTGTTCATTTCCAAGGCAAACCATTCAATATCACAGTAATGCAAGTCTATGCCCCAACCAGTACTGCTGAAGAAGCTGAAGTTGAACGGTTCTATGAAGACCTACAAGACCTTTTAGAACTAACACCCAAAAAAGATGTCCTTTTCATTATAGGGGACTGGAATGCAAAAGTAGGAAGTCAAGAAACACCTGGAGTAACAGGCAAATTTGGCCTTGGAATATGGAATGAAGCAGGGCAAAGACTAACAGAGTTTTGTCAAGAAAATGCACTGGTCATAACAAATACCCTCTTCCAACAACACAAGAGAAGACTCTATACATGGACATCACCAGATGGTCAACACCGAAATCAGATTGATTATATTCTTTGTAGCTGAAGATGGAGAAGCTCTATACAGTCAGCAAAAACAAGACCAGGAGCTGACTGTGGCTCAGACCATGAACTCCTTATTGCCAAATTCAGACTGAAATTGAAGAAAGTAGGGAAAACCACGAGACCATTCTGGTATGACCTAAATCAAATCCCTTATGATTATACAGTGGAAGTGAGAAATAGATTTAAGGGCCTAGATCTGATAGATAAAGTGCCTGATGAACTATGGAATGAGGTTCGTGACATTGTACAGGAGACAGGGATCAAGACGATTCCCATAGAAAAGAAATGCAAAAAAGCAATATGGCTGTCTGGGGAGGCCTTACAAATAGCTGTGAAAAGAAGAGAAGTGAAAAGCAAAGGAGAAAAGGAAAGATATAAACATCTGAATGCAGAGTTCCAAAGAATAGCAAGAAGAGATAAGAAAGCCTTCTTCAGCAATCAATGCAAAGAAATAGAGGAAAACAACAGAATGGGAAAGACTAGGGATCTCTTCGAGAAAATCAGAGATACCAAAGGAACATTTCATGCAAAGATGGGCTTGATAAAGGACAGAAATGGTATGGACCTAACAGAAGCAGAAGATATTAAGAAGAGATGGCAAGAATACACAGAAGAACTGTACAAAAAAGATCTTCATGACCCAGATAATCACGATGGTGTGATCACTGACCTGGAGCCAGACATCCTGGAATGTGAAGTCAAGTAGGTCTTGGAGAGCATCACTATGAACAAAACTAGTGGAGGTGATGGAATTCCAGTGGAGTTATTCCAAATCCTGAAAGATGAAGCTGTGAAAGTGCTGCACTCAATATGCCAACACATTTGGAAAACTCAGTAGTGGCCACAGGACGGGAAAAGGTCAGTTTTCATTCCAATCCCAAAGAAAGGCAATGTCAAAGAATGCTCAAACTACCGCACAATTGCACTCATCTCACACGCTAGTAAAGTAATGCTCAAAATTCTCCAAGCCAGGCTTCAGCAATATGTGAACCATGAACTTCCTGATGTTCAAGCTGGTTTTAGAAAAGGCAGAGGAACCAGAGATTAAATTGCCAACATCCTCTGGATCATGGCAAAAGCAAGAGAGTTCCAGAAAAACATCTATTTCTGCTTTATTGACTATGCCAAAGCCTTTGACTGTGTGGATCACAATAAACTGTGGAAAATTCTGAAAGAGATGGGAATACCAGAACACCTGATCTGCCTCTTGAGAAATATGTATGCAGGTCAGGAAACAACAGTTAGAACTGGACATGGAACAACAGACTGGTTCCAAATAGGAAAAGGAGTTCGTCAAGGCTGTATATTGTCACCTTTTTATTTAACTTATGTGCAGAGTACATCATGAGAAACGCTGGACTGGAAGAAACACAAGCTGGAATCAAGATTGCCAGGAGAAATATCAATAACCTCAGATATAGATGACACCACCCTTATGGCAGAAAGTGAAGAGGAACTCAAAAGCCTCTTGATAAAAGTGAAAGTGGAGAGTGAAAAAGTTGGCTTAAATCTCAACATTCAGAAAACGAAGATCATGGCATCTGGTCCCACCACTTCATG
>NW_011494954.1:673745-734898 GCF_000754665.1 Bison bison bison | reverse complement strand
CAGCTTCATGGGAAATAGATGGGGAAACAGTGGAAACAGTGTCAGACTTTATTTTTCTGGGCTCCAAAATCACTGCAGATGGTGACTGCAGCCATGAAATTAAAAGACACTTACTCCTTGGAAGGAAAGTTATGACCAACCTAGATAGCATATTCAAAAGCAGACACATTACTTTGCCAACAAAGGTCCGTCTAGTCAAGGCTATGGTTTTTCCTGTGGTCATGTATGGATGTGAGAGTTGGACTGTGAAGAGGGCTGAGCGCCCAAGAATTGATGCTTTTGAACTGTGTTGGAGAAGACTCTTGAGAGTCCCTTGGACTGCGAGGAGATCCAACCAGTCCATTCTGAAGGAGATCAGCCCTGGGATTTCTTTGGAAGGAATGATGCTAAAGCTGAGACTCCAGTACTTTGGCCACCTCATGCGAAGAGTTGACTCATTGGAAAAGACTGTGATGCTGGGAGGGATTGGGGACAGAAGGAGAAGGGGAGGACAGAGGTTGGATGGCATCACTGACTCAATGGACGTGAGTCTTAGTGAACTCTGGGAGTTGGTGATGGACAGGGAGGCCTGGCGTGCTGCGATTCATGGGGTCGCAAAGAGTTGGACACGACTGTGTGACTGATCTATCTGATCTCTGATCTGATTCACTTTGCTGTACACGAGAAATTAAAACATTATAAACAACTATACTCTAATAAAAATTAATTTAAAAATAAATTGAAGGATAAAAAACAGTTTTAAAATTAGTACAGTATGAAATATGAGGTGGCCCAACCAAGCCTTTCCAATATAATACTGGGAAGCAGTAAACAATTACATTATACAAACCAACCATCTTAGCAGAAATGATAATTAAAGTGATGAATCTGTATGCTTCATTGATTTATGAATTTGTTTAATGATTCTTATTCAGAGTAGCAAAAACTATTATGCATTCACTGATTTTAAAAGACAGTGTATAACTGTATGACCTTTGCAGCCCCAAGGGAAATAATCTGCAGTAATACTCTCAGATTCTAACAGTCACACTGATTTTTTATTATACTTTAAACTGTTTTTTTTTTTTTCCTTCATTGAAAAGTTTTATAATTTTGTATTCATAATTATTGATTGTTTTGAAAGGAATCATGGCACCCAAGCAAAATTGCTTCCCAAGAGCTAGGCTTAGGCTTAAATCAATGCAAGCAAAGCCATTAACTGTAGTGGGGACCTTGGCACCAGGCCCCCTGCAGCCCTCACTCCACAGCCACTAAAGAGATGTCTACTTACAGCCAGGTGCAGCTGGACAAGTGCTAACTGGTGGGTGGTTGTTCTTATCAGGGAATTTCTTTGTTTATATGGTGTAAAGTCACAGGCTGATCTTTCTATTCATGTCTTGTGGTGTAAACTTCCTTGTTTGTTTTCATTTCTTTTTAGCCTGGGAGCCAGAGAACTTTACACACAAACTAACCTGAGCAGGAAAGATAGGAGCTAAGAATAAGTGATGACAAGAATGGCAGGAATGTAGGAACAGTGTTAGTGCTCTCAATTTTGAACTCTTTCTTCCTTCTTTCTCTTATTCTCTCTTCTCTCCTTTTCTCTCACTCTCTCTCTCTCACACACATACTCACACTCCTTGCACCAATCTCTCCAAAAGTCCAAAGAATTTGTTTAAAGACATGTTTTGCAAATGGCATACACACACACATTCATTCAGTAAACCCAAGAATTCTTTCATCATTATGTCCATGCCTGACTGAAAGCAGATATAAAAAAATATATAGGAACAGTCAATTTGCCATATCACATCAGACATTTATCTATTTCTGTACCTTGCCTCTGGAAGTGACGAATTTCTGATGCTTCATAGAAAGGTGGGCCGGGGGTGGGGGGAGTCAAACAAAGAAAAATATATTTTCTTCAAGCATGCTTTAGATACTCATTTCCTGGTCAGTATTATATTTTACAATCTTCTATTCTTATGATCTTTTATCTACCCCCTTTACCCCGCAACTTCCTATCCCACATCAGACTTGAAATAATTACTGCAAATGCCATTTGGGCATTCTGTGAAACATTTTGACAACTTTACATTTTATTATGCACCTTTCATTCCTCTTAAGAATTATTTCTGTTGAAAAGTTCATTGTGTTTTTAGGAATAAAATTTTAAGTGGAAAAGAAGAAGACAAAGAATTTTCCTTGGTGTCATTAGTGCATACCTATAACTCTCCTACATACCACTTTCTCAAAGTTTGTGTTGTATTAAGTGATGCAGTGATTTACCTACCTGAGAATATCCTAATAATAACACATGTGCTTATCACTACCAGAAATTTGCAAAGAACAAACTAAGCAGAGGTTTGAGACTGACTCAAATAATTATTTGTAAAACATTCGGGTCCTGTAAACTAAGATTGAACTGAATCCTCAAGGATTTCTGTGAAAAGTACCTAAAAGTATTTTGGAAACAATTTAAAGAGAATTGCTAAAAATTGAATCTAAAGAAGATTGGTGAAGAAGTCAGTGTTTAACATGAAATATTGAAATGAAACCAAATAAAATATTTGAATATGGAATTTCTTTCATAGTTGTAGAATAGTTTGAATTCTATTAATAGAATATTAGGGCCAGATTGCATTGAAGTACAAAGAAAGCACAGAAGCAAAGTCTACCAAAGTAAGATCTTTCAGTGGAAAATTTAATGACAATAAACGTCAGGTAATTTGAGACTTTTTGTGCTTCATATTGCAATTCTAAAATCTTAGGTTTTTTTTTGTTGTTGTTTGTTTTGATTTTTTACATGCAGGCATTTTTTTACACATGTACACTAAACAATATGACAGTTAATTTTGTGGCAAAGTGTGGATATTCTATCAACGTATCTTTTATCAGGAAAATAAAAATCTTGCTCACTTTTATTGACTTTCAGCTCAAAAGGATGATTCTAAGTAAACAATGCCCATTATATTTTCATTTATTTTTATGAACAAATACAGTGTTACAAAAATAAAAATATTTAAAATCTGGAATATATTTCCCACCAGAGTATGACAAGTTAAACTTGGTCAGAATTGGACCCTAAATTATTTGACAGCGTCCCTTTAAGCCTTTTAAGGGTCACTTAGCATTTCCATTACAAATCTCGACTTTCAGAAGTTTAAGGCTTGTCAGTTCAAAGTTGCAGAAGTCTGGAACTTATACAAGTTGGCAGACCAGATGTTTCTTATTTATTTATGTGAGATTTCTTTCTACCCTTTCTTTTCTGTTTCACTAAAAATGTTTCTAAAATTGCTGGTAACTTCCAAATTACACAAAAACTAAAAATCTGAGGTTTTTATTTTTCTACACCAGAGCTATAAATATTTTCATTTAAAAATATGATAATATGTAGGGAATTGCTCCCCACCCTTTGATGATAATAAGTCCACCCAATTCCTGAATCATTTATACGTATTCTGAGGACAATAAATAAAAATGAATTTTAAATTCCAATGAGAAGTAGCAATCAGAATATATTAAACCAAATGAAAAAGTTCTACTGAATGGACAAGTTATTTGACAAATATACCAAGTAAAAGAAAAATGGTTACAGATTAATTGTGAAAAAGTCCTTGATGTCCTTCACTTAGCGTGTAAAACCTACAAATAGATGGAAGGAGGTTTAAATCCTACAGGGAACATGCTCAATGCTTAGAATCAAGCTCAAACTAAATAATGCTTTCAGTGCTTACATTTTCTGCTCAGAAAAAGTACTCCTGTTACTGACTGTACTTGCTTTTTAAGAACCTGGATGACTACATAGGTGTCAAAGTTATAAACCCCTTCAAAGAACTGACAAGTGTCTAAGTCAGTTTAAAAAGATTAAGAGTGGCTCCCTTGTTCTGAAATTATACAAAAGTGCCATCGCACTTTTCAAGTAATTTGAAAGCCATTCATTTCAGTGGCAGGTAGCCAAAACACAAAAGCCGGAGAATGGCAGCAGGATGTCATACAGGCATACACACATGTTTTCCAAAGGCTTGTGCTGCTTCTAACCTCAATGCCACAGCCTCAACAGACCAAAGAGTCACAGCAAAAATCTTTGTGAGGTTCACCCATCAGTACTGGGTTCTGGCTGCCCTCATTCACGCACACTCATTTCCATTCCCTTAATTGAGCCCAGATGTCAATGTGAAGGATGCCACATTATGGATGCCTAGATGCCAATGTGAAAGTGAAAGTCACTCAGTCGTGCCCAACTCTTTAAGACCCCAGGGACTATACAGCCCACAGAATTCTCACTTGGTAAAGAATCCGCCTGCAATGCCAGAGACTCCGTTTCCATTCCTGAGTCAGGAAGATCCTCTGGAAAAGGGGTAGGTTACCTACTCCAGTATTTTTGGGCTGCTCTTGTGGCTCAGCTTGTAAACAATCAGCCTGCAATGTGGAAGATCTAGGGTTTGATCCCTGGGTTGGGAAGATCCTGAAGAAGGGAAAGGCTACCCACTCCAGTATTCTGGCCTAGAGAATTCCATGGACTATACAATCCATGGGATTGCAAAAAGTCAGACATAACTGAGCAACTTTCACTTCACTTAGCCAATGTGAAGTTTCTGGCAATAAAACAGAAATTTCATCCTCCCAAATATCTGATGAACAGTCTCAAATGCCAATGGACATTCTGATGAACCATCCCTGAGTTTCAACTTCCGAAATTTTCTTGCAGTTTATTTACCAGCAACATAACCATTTAGAATCACACAAAATTCTAACAAAATATTTGCAAGTAATATCTTATTTCTCTTCCCCATCCCATCTAATTGGAATATAACTTTACACCACAAGCTTAAGCTCCAGCTATAAAAAGCTTAAGTTTGAGCAGCCTGAGATAGTATCAAGAATACTTTAAGCCATAGGTTAAGCAGTTTGCTAGTTCTGGAGTTTCTAGGAAATTCTAGAACTCTCAGTGGGAGTTGAACAAACAAGACAGTCTTGGAAATTTTGGAAAATTCTGTTGTACCTCAAAGTTCTACCTTAAATTCTTAAAATCAATAGGTATTAAAGAGTGTTGTATGTTAGTACTGCATGTCCTTCCTCCAAGGTTAAGAAAGTGATCGGTTTTTTTATTATTATTTTGATGAAGTTTATGCACCTATTGAATTCATAGCCATTTCTTTTAGTATTCTAGACATTTTCAGTATAAAAAGGAGAAATACTACATATAAACAACTTAGTAAATTAAAGCAGTAGCAATGGAAATAAAAGGAAAGAGTGCTTAAATTTGACGGGTAGAGTCAAAAAAGGCTTCAAAATAAGACAACATTTAAAGTAGTGTTTAAGAAATGAAACTGAATGATTTAGCCAGGCAAATAGTCAGACTGGGGAGTGGGACAAAACATATATTTAAAAAAAATACTAAGAGATAGCAGTGGTGGGACATGGATTTTGTGCTGGGGGCTCTGTAGAAGTGATGATAGCCAATACGTATGTAATGTATGCTTGCTGCTTGCTATACAGTGGTGATATTCCACATGTTTAAATATGTTAGTTAATCATCATGAGAACCTGACAACTGGGTATTATCATTAACCTCTTCTTACTTGCTACGATTTGCACCCAAGCAGTCTCTCTGCCCGACCCTTGCACTTACGTATCACCTATAGGTGGCTCAGAGGTTAAAGCGTCTGCCCGCGATGCGGGAGACTGGGGTTCAATCCCTGGGTCGGGAAGATCCCCTGGAGAAGGAAATGGCAACCCACTCCACTATTCTTGCCTGGAGAATCCCATGGAAGGAGGAGCCTGGTAGGCCACAGTCCACGAGGTCGCAAAGAGTCGGACATGACTGAGCGACTTCACTTTCACTTTCACTATGCTACCTGTAGCAATAATGAGACTGGAGTGCCAGGTGAAAATGGAAACACCAGGAGTCTTGTGTGCATTATGGACAGTTCAAACTAGGCCCTTTTATTCTGTAGATATTAGGAAGTCTTTGAAGGTTTTTGAGCAGCTGAATGTCACAATCAGACTTGCTTGCCATCTAAATCAAGGACAGATTGAGGAGGAACTTAAAAGTCTAGGATACAGGTTCTGACAACTGGGCTTCTGATTGCACCTGAGCTTCTAAAGAGGCAGATTTGGGAGCTCTGTACCACATCTGCAAAGAATTTTTAAGAGAATGGAATGGAAGTTTTCAAGAGTGAAAGAACAAGAATAGTGGAGAAAGGGGAGTTCATCTGAAGATAAATATATAAAGAAGATTTTATAAGATATGATGATTGATTGGAGAAGGAATGATGAGGAAGAGAGAAAACCTTGATCCCAAGGTTGATGTCTGGAAGCATATTGGAGAGCAATGTCTTCAATAAATTAGAGAATCCAAGGAGAAAAGAGTGAATATAGTGTATTTCAAGTAGCTTTGGGATGACAGTGTAGGCATGTCTAGAATGCTGTGGTTCTGAATCTCTTGAGAGAAGCCTTGGATAGAGTTACAAATTAGTAGTTGGTAACCAACAGTGAACTGATGGTTGTTGACATGATGTGAAAAGGAGAAGACATCCCAAAATAAAATATGTGGAGTAAGACACTCTAGCATAGAGCCCTGAGAATTGTAGCATTTAATGGATGAGTATGAAATGAGGAATCAAGGAAAAAAACAGCATGGAAGAAGATGGTATGAGATCATGGGCTTAAAATAACATAGTGGTAAGAGCTTAGACTTTATAGTCCAGCAGAAACAGATTCAAATTTGTTGGATAATGACTGTAAGCCAGGCACTGTGTGAGTGCTTTATAGGCATTATTTCATTTAATCCTCCCACATAATCCTACAAGGAAACCGCAATTACCAGTTTCATCTCACTGACAGGGGAAATAATTCTTAGAGAGGAATTTGTTCAAGGTTGCTTAACCAGTTAATGATGAAACTAGGTTTCCACTTCTTCCCCAGAGCTAAACTCATAATCATATGCTAACTCACCATACTTCAAATGCAAGGACATGGATATTTTAACCATTGCATTTCTTTGTACCTAACACACTACCAGTAGATTCTCAATAAATGCTGATTGAATGAAAGAAAGAACAAGGGTTGAAGTATAACTCTTTTCTTTCCTCTCATCAGCTCATCTCCTCCCAGAAGGCCTCCCGATTAACCTTGTTTGAAACCAGCACATCACGTGTTTCACATTTACACTGAAAAGTTTCCCTGTCAGGATCATCCAGAGATGGACCGCCTTCTCCTGTACTCGTAGAGCATTTGTCTGTTCCACTTCCCTAGAATCTATTCTATTTTGTCTTATACAATCAGTTCCCTTTTTGGATTCATTTTACTTCAAAACCAGGCTGCAAGGACATTTATGTATGTCTGTATTCCTTAGGTCAACTAGCTCCACGCCTTTTATCTGGAAGGTGTTAGTAATTGTTTGCTGACTGATTTAACTGGTTAAAGGCAGAATATGAAATGACATTTAATCCATGACTGTATCACAACCTCCCCTTTATCTTTTCAGAAGGATATTAAAGGATATAAAATATGGATTTTAGTAAAAGCAACGGTGGGCCTCCCAGCTGGTACTAGTGGTAAAGAACCCGCCTGTCAATGCAAGAGACAAAGAAACATGGATTTGATCCCCGGGTCAGGAAGATCCCCTGGAGGAGAGTATGGCAACCCATCCCAGCATTCTTTCCTGGAGAATCCCATGGACAGAGGAGCCTGGCCAGCTACAGTCCATGGGGTAGCAAAGAGGCAGATACTACTGAAGTGACCTAGCACACACACATGAAACAGCAACTGTAGAGGTAAAAAATACATGCCAGATATTCACAGTGACTCTCTCAAGGTTCTTTGCTACTTACTATCACAGCCGACAGGCTTTGTCTATGCTTTAATAAATCCCAATTTTCATAGCTTTTATGTTTTTTGCATTTCAAATTATATTCATTTGAAATACGGCATATTATATATTTCCATATATATATATATATATATACACATATACATATATATGGCTTCCCTGATGGCTCAGTGTGTAAAAAATCTGCCTGCATTGTAGGAGACACAGGTTTGATCCCTGGGTCAGGAAGATCCCCTGGAGAAGGAAATGTTAACCTACTTCAATATTCTCACTTGGGAAATCACATGGACAAAGGAGCCTGATGATCTACAGTCTATGGGGTCAGGAAGAGTCAGATATGACTTAGTGACTAACCAACAACAATAGCATACACACACACACACACATACACACACACACTCACACACACACACACACGCACACTCACACATGCACTCTTAATCTATAGACTTGCTTGGATGTATGGCCCAAAAAGTAAATTACCAATTAATACTTCAGGTGCCTAGATGGATAAGATAAAAGTGAAGGGATATAGCTGTCCATAAAGGGAACATATAACATCTGCTGGTATTTGGGAAAGAAAGCATTCCTATCTTGAAAAATGTACTGCAGACCGCAACACACGGAACCTTTCATGGAGAGGAGAGAGCTGATTAGAATCAGGTTCACTCTGAGTCCACATTTGCCTGGTCTCACTTACACAGCAGCTTCTGAATCTCACAGGCATTTTGTGGGCAATAAGGACCACTTTTCATCTGCTATTACCCCAATGAAGGGTGACCTACTCCCTCTTGGCCTGATCTTGTTGCTCTCTTTGTAACCCCAGGATAAGATGTTTTTTTTTTTCATTTATACAGATAATACTGCCTGAGAACTTCATCATGTGCAAAATTCAGAAAAATGTTTTCTTATTGTCACCTTTACATATTTCCCCCTCCTGGTGTTATTCTTTTCATCTTGGGTAGGATATGCACACTGTTTGCTTAGGAACCCTAACCAAATGCTCACCAGTGACTTGCAATTATTCTATTGGGTAATGATTTGCCAGTAGGTAGAAAAAAATGGAACTGAGATAGCATTCAAGGACAATTCTCAAATGCTTCTCTCATTCCCATCCCTAATATTTATACAATTGCTCTTCTCAATTAGATTTAAAATGAACTAAGGGAAATGGTGTCATCTCTAACAGGAATATTAAGAAATTAAGCATGCTAAATTCAACCTAAAATTTCACTGAGGCTTAGGTTCTACTTTGCAAAATGCTAGCTCCTTTTAAGAGGAAATAAAAGATTCTCAAATCACATCAAAAAGGTGTACTAATCAATAAAAACAATATGGTATTTTGCTAGGCATGTTTTCACCTTCGGTCTCCTTGCTTACTATATAATCTTGGACACATAGTTTGAAACTGATTTTTGTTAGGGGCGGTGGGGCTTCAAAAACCAGAAAGCAAAAAAGAATAAGGAGAAAGAGAGGGTTACAGCTTATTCTTTGTGAAGGAATGCCTGGTTATTTTGTCAGCTACTGAATGATGTGTGCTGGAGTCTTTTCTGATGGAAGCCTTCTAAACATGTTCTGAGTGGGAGAGTTTACTCTGTCTTCAGGGAACATTAAGAAGGTGTTTTTGTTTTTTGAAGCCCCTTAAGAGACAGATTTCCTTTCATCTAAGGTACTACTTAAAGCTCATCTGTCCAAGAGATATAGATAATGGTCACTCACATTCATAGACCCTATGAAAAAGAGCATAAGCGTAGCAGGACTTGTCTTCCCGGTTGTCCTCTTCTGCCTCGAGAGGCAACTCTGAAGGAGGATCTCTGAGTCTTGGGGAACTGTATATGTTTTGCCTTATCTTTTGCCTCACAGATTTATATTCATAGGCTATGAAAGACTAATATTTTGTGATCAGGTTCCCAGATTTCCTTTCTTTTCAGCTTTTGGGTTGTAAACATCCTACACTTGAAAATATAGCATCTGGCTCCCCAATCCCCTAAATTTTTATTCTAGGCTTCTTTACATCCAGTTGATTGTTTTTGCAAAGCCCTAGGTCTCTTAAAGTCATCCATCTCTTCTCTTTTCCTGGCTGTTTCTATTAAAGTTTCCAGCAAATTTGTTATGATATAACTCGAGTATTTTATCCCTTTAATTATTTTTATATAGCATGACATTATTTGAAAAAAATCACTGGGCTTGGTAAAAAAAAATCAACACTATTTTGGATAATTTTTAAACATATAGAAATGTCTTGTCATTTAATCTGTGTAACAATCTGCTTCTGTTGCTTAGTCACTATCCGACTCTGTGTGACCCTATGGACTGCAGCCTGCCAGGCTCCTCTGTCCATGGGATTCTCTAGGCAGGAGTACTAGAGTGGGTTGCCATGCCCTCCTTCAGGGCATCTTCCCAACCCAGGGATCAAACCGAGGTCTCCTGCATTGCAGAGAGTCTTTACCACTGAGCCACCAGGGAAGCCCCCCATACAACAATGGTATGAAATAAACAACACACCATGATTTTACTGATGAAATAAATGAAGCAGGGAGGGAGGAAGTGGTTGAGGATGAGGGTTCAGGAGGTTAATGATCATTTGCCTAAGTTCCTATAGTCAGTAACTAATAAAATCCATGGATTAACTCAGTTCTTCTAACTCTAATATGCATACTCTTTTCACTAAACTATTATGCCTCTGAAGTTATTTAAACTCCTTAAGCCTTAATTCATTCATTTACAAAATGAGGGTATTAATCACTGGATAGCTCAGAATGCTCTTGTGAAAATCAAATGAAAGAAAGTGCTTGATAAACATTAAAATATTATAGAAATATGGGGTAATAATAAGGTAAATTAACAAATGCTGGGTAACAATCATTTTCCTATAAGTTATTATACATATTAAGCTAAAAGGCACTTAATATTAGCCATTTATACTTAGAAGAATGAAGCCCCCAAGTGTGGAAATTAGATGTCTAATTCCCTTGTCAACATAATTAAAAAAATAACAACCACAAAAGCTAATTTATGGAAACAGGGTAAAATTTACACTTTTAAAACTGTGTGACAGAGGGTGAATTTCCAAGGCAATGTGGGAAAATACAGATTTTTCATAAGCAGGTATGAGAATATTTTTCCCACATCATATGAATAAGGTACAGTGAGAGAAAGTGGTGACCTCTCCTCCCTTGAAATGAATGTGCTTTGATGACTAAGTCAAGGATGTCATTGCAAGCCATGTGTGCTAGGGTTAAGTACAAGCATTGAATCTAGATTTTCTAAAGTTAATGATGTCCTAGATTTTTGTTGTATTAAATTCAGTCTGAATCTCTAATAATCCCAATTTTAAAACAGGTATGTGTGCAGTAGAATGCTGCTTTGTGCTCATTTCTTCAAAGATGCAGTATACATGAAAGTTTATTTTTGGTGAAAATGTCATTGATAGTTTTATTCATTCCAATTAAGAGTTTAAAAAATCAGCCTAAATAAAATCACCTTGTATCTTTCTTGTATTTAGAAATTCCATAATTCTTGTCACTCTAAGGATCATGCAGATACTTGATTTCTATTAAGCACCTACTGTTGCCTTTGTCTGGGTATAATCATGAGCAAAACAGACCTGTTTAAATTATAATGGAAAGTAAGATATTAACCAGGCTTTCCTGGTGGCTCAGTGCTAAAAAAAAAATCCACCTGCCAATGCAAGAGATGCAGATTCAATCCCTGGTTCATGAAGATCCCCTGGTGAAGGAAATGGCAACCCACTCCAGTATTCTTGCCAGGGAAATCCCATGGACTGAGGAGTCTGGTGGGCTACAGTCTATGGGGTCATAAAAGAGTCAGAAATGACTTAACAACTAAAACAGCAAAAGCAAGACATTAACCAAGCAACTGCACAAGTATATAATTAGAAATTTAAATGAGTGCTACACAGGAGAATTATCAAATGATAGGAAGGAGATCTGCTCAATCGGATCAAGAAAAGCCCCCAGAAGAAGGGATGCTTGAGCTGAAATCTGAGAAATGGGCAGGAATTAATTAAAGGAAGAGGATGATGGTGCAGGGAGAGAGAAAGGAATTCAAAGAAAGCAAAATAGTGTATTTAAGTCCTGATGTTCAGTGGCCTTTGGTTCTCCCCAAAAGATGAAGAACAAACTGGAAGGTAAGGGCAGGGGGATGTTGACATGTACAAAGGGAAGCCAGGTCATCCTTAAGCATAGATACTTTCTTGACTACAAACAATAACTATGTAGGCTTTCAAAATGTTGTATTTAACAGACTCACAGACTAGAGAATGAATTTATGGTTGCCAGGAAGAAAGGACATGGGGAAGGGATAGTTAGGGAGCTTGGGATTGACATGTACACACTGCTATATCTAAAATGGATAACCAATAATAAACTACTGTATAGCACAAGGACTCTGTTCAATATTATGTGGCAGCCTTGATGAGAGGGGAGTTTGGGGAAGAATGGATACACGGTTATGTATGGCTGAGTCCCTCTACGACTCCACGTATATCACCACCCCAAGCTGTGTATGGGAGGAAGGATTAACCTCGTCCTTATGAGGGGCTTATCATTAAGTTTTATTGTCAGCATTTATCTTGCTCCTGAGCTCCAGCATTATATATCCAACTGCATAGCTATCATCTCTACCTAAATATCTAATAGGAATCTCAAACTGAACATACTAAGGAGAACTTAGATTTGCCCACAAATCCCCTTACTCCCAACTTGTTTCTCTCCTAGTCTTCCACACTTAGTGAGAGCCAAAAATAAGTCATACAAGATTCCTCTGTTTCCCTCATTCTTCCAACATCCAATCCAGCAACAAATCTTTTCAGCTCTACTTCAAAACTTTATTCAGAATTTATCTTTGCAGCCATCCCTCACTACTACAGTAGATACAAGCCTTTTCCCACACAGCTTCCAGGTGATTATTTTATAATAATGATCAAATGGTGTCACATCTTTACTTACGCTATGCTATGCTAAGTCGCTTCAGTCATGTCTGACTCTGTGTGACCCCATAGATGGCAGCCCACCAGGCTCCCCCGTCCCTGGGATTCTCCAGGCAAGAATACTGGAGTGGGTTGCCATTTCCTTCTCCAATGCATGAAAGTGAGAAGTGAAAGTGAAGTCGCTCTGTCATGCCTGACTCTTAGCGACCCCATGAACTGCAGCCTACCAGGTCCTCCATCCATGGGATTTTCCAGGCATTTTCCAGGTGCCATTGCCTTCTCCACATCTTAACTTAAAAGCTCTCTAATTGCTTTCTATTTGAATAAAATCTTGACATTCAACAAGGCCGCTAAGAATCTGTATTATCTATCCTTTGTCTAGTTCCACCACATTCCCTCCTTTCATGCTTTCCTTTAGAGCTATTAGCTTCACTCACAATAGTTTTTTTTTTTTTTTTTAATTCCTTGAGCAAGCCAAACAGGGCCTTCGAACCAGCTGTTTCCTGTGCTTGGAGCTCTCTGCCCTTGGATCTTTGACTGTTTTCTCCTCCGGTGTCATGTAGTTGTCAGTTTTAGAATTATCTCATCAACAGAGACTTCCCCAACCACAAATATAATATAGTATCTTGCTCATCCAAATCATTATTTATAATTTTATCTAGTTTTATTGTCTACATTATTCTTATTATACTTTGTAAACATGCTATTCCAAGAAAAACGTAAATTTCATAAGAACAGAAACTATATCTATCTTTTTTATGACTATATTTCTCATACCAGGGAAAGTGATCCATAAATATTTATTAAAAGGAAGAAAGAAAAGAAAGGAAGAAACAAAGGAACAAATGAAGAAAAAAAAGAAAATACACAGCAAGTGTGTCCAATAAAACAAATCAACATCTCTTATCATTTATATTCACTCTTCAATCTAGATGTAATATAAGGAAAAAATATTTTGCCCAAAGCACTCCAAAAGCTTTTTAATGCACCCTGAGGATAAAGTCTACTTACCTAATATCTATACGGAAAAAATTGAATAGTAAATCTATGGATAAGACAGGAATGCAAATAGAAAGATAAACTTTTAAAAAAATCTAATTTTGCACTTTTGAGCAATGTTAGTTGCATTATCTTGCTTTCTTTTTCGTTATATTTAAAAAAAATAGAAAAGAAATTGGAAAGAAAGACAGCAAGCCACAATGAAAACTCAAATGCATCTTTATTCTGGGGGGATCATTCATTAGATGATGCACTGGGCTACATTTTTGCAGTATATATTGTTCCCTCTGAGTGGAGCTCCATTGATTTCAAAGTCTCTAAGCTGCCATTTTGGAGGCTGCTGAGTGCAAGTATTATAATGCCATTTGGGATACTCTAAAGTGCTTTTTACAAAAGTAGTCTCTCAGTAATACTCAAACTTACCCTGATTGGGGTTTGGACTACATTCTTGCTGAGAAAAGATGACTCTGCTAGCTCTTTTGGTTTATTTTCAGTACTTAAAAATTGCAAGCTATATCACAGTTTTTGCCCCAAACTTTGTTGATTCTACACAGAGTGGCCCAAACCCTTGAAGAAGTCTGTGGGTATGTGCTCCCTAAGGACAAAGACTCTATGCTATAAAGCACTGTATCACAAAAAGACTCAACAGGAACATGAAAGACAATAAATGCTTGTTGAATGAATAAATAAATCAATATTAATTTCTACTTTCTTAGTAAGACAAATGAGCAATCTGCCCTGTCAATCTGACTTCTACTTCAGGCATCTGAGAGTGAAATATTTAACAGAAATTTCCTTTAGATTTCCAAAAGGTATAAACACTTTCTTTCCCCTGATTTTTTTTTATGCATTCAACATTTATTAACCATATATTATATATGCAAGGCATTGGAATGAATGCAAAGCAATTAAGGATTTTTCTGCCCTCAAACAACATTAAGAGACAACACCATGAAGACCCCTATCTCACCTTAGAACTTTTTCCTGCTTTCCCTACAGTAATTCCCTGCTCTACTAAAAAGTTCACAAACCAGATTTCCTATTACCACTGCTCTCCATTCCTGGGAGGCCCATGGTCCTCCTGGTTTATGTCTACTTAGTGATGTAGTGTCTATTCTTCCTTCAAGCTTCAACAGGCATTGTAGCCCAAAAAGCTAAGCATTAAATACCACTCTTTAGGCTCTTCACAGGATTGCTTTCTCAAAGTACTTTGGGATAGCATCCTAAGTTTTCATTAAGCCTTCCTATAGTAAAACAATATAGAAGTCTTAACTTGACATTTAATATAAGAAATATTTTTCAGCATGATATTTTTCGTTATATCACTTTGTGTCCCCTCTCTCTATGAAGTGTCATGTGAGAATATTTTTCTAAACTAAGGACTAAATAAATCTTTGCTTTTCTGAAATAATTATTTTCTTTATGTTCAAGGATAATCTTATAACTTTTGCAGTTGTATTTTAAAATTTTTTCTTGATTATCAAAAAGCTTAGAGTCAGGTGCAACCAAATTTTAGTCATTAGATGGGATTATATTTTTTACTATCATTTCACTGACTTCTCCACAAGATGAGAAAATAGGGGTCTTCAAATTTATGTTGTAAATTTTTTAAAATGGGAACTAATTTCTATATCTATATATACACATTTCATTTTTTCAAGGATTAGAATAGCAATCAGTAAAGATTAAAAAGTGCCTATCTTCATGGAATTTATATTCTTTATATTTGTCCATAAAATTTTTTAACCTAAAGAAGAGAAAGATAACATATGGCTAATATTTTATTATATTTGCTTAAATATATCTAAATATATAACCTTTTCCGTGTTACTACAAATCTCTTTTCAAATTATCCAGTATGGGCTTCCCAGGTGACTCAATGGTAAAGAAGTCACTGACAAGTCAGGTGATGCAGGAGAAACGGGCTCAATCTCTGGGTGCAGTAGATCCCTTGGACGAGGAAATGGCAACCCACTCCAGCATTCTTGCCTGGAAAATTCCATGGACAGAGGAGCCTGGTGTGCTACAGTCCATGGGGTCACAAAGAGTTGGACATGGCTATGTGACTGAGTACTCAAGTACTCAATTTCTTCAAGTGGATATACCGGTTTTATTTAATCTATCCTAACATCTCAAATATACAGGTTGTTCCCTACTGTTTAATCATTGTAACCCTGTTATGTTTGGGGATTATCAACCTAAAGGACCTCTCCACCACTTTTCCTATTAGATTATTCCAAATACACATATATATCACTTTATTTTGTTCACTGTAGTGCATTTTTTCCTTCACTTATCAGCATTTACATACTTGCTATGTGCACTTACATATTGCTAAAGATTTATTAAGCCAAAATATACTAAGTCATTTAAGTATTTGGATGTAATATTGACTTGAAAAATACATTACATACAAAGACAAAATTTAGTGTTGTGTAGTATTCCTGACAATCATAAATGTCAAGAGTAGGAAACTTTGATTTAATCTTAGAAATAAGAACCTTTCTGTGATATTTCAATAATCCCTTTGCAACAGTCAAGCATGCTAAAGAGTAACTCAGTCATTATTCAAATTAGGCCATTAATGAGTCAATCCTATGATAATCCAGCTGAATATTTTTTTCTCTAGAGATGTCTATACATAACCGATTTTCCATAAAGTTTGACAATTTTTTAAAAAAATGTGTTCTAGGGCAGAATTACCCTCCCTCTGGGCAGAATGCAGGACTACCAACTATGTAGAACTCTCACTTAAGAGCAGTCAGAAGAGAGACCACAAAGCTTTCTTAACCTAAACTTAAATCATTGGTTCATTTGGTCAAATAAAATGACAAAAGTTGTCCTACAGTATACTGCTAACCAGTCAAATCACTTAAATGTTATCTCTATATAGCAACAATTGTAAGAGTTGTGTTTTATTTTTCTCAATTCAGAGAGGTTAACTTTCTTACTTGCCAGGTTAAGAGATTTTTTTGAAATAGATATTGGAAGATACATTAATGTCTATATATTGTACCGAGGAAACAAAAGTCTAATAGTGGAAGCCTACAGATACTTATGCCATGGTATTTTCTTAAGACTCTTGTATAAGTGTCTGCTTCATTAATGCATTCCTATTTCTAATATCAAGGTACACACTTCAGTTAAACTGCATCACAATGACTTTTCTAAGAGCATTTAATGTTACTGAATACTTAGTTTCTTTGTGATAGTGAATAATCTTTACATTCTGTGTCTATAGAGAATATAAGTCATTCCTCAGCACTTATCTCTGCTATGCTTTTGTTTATTTTTCTGTTTTTGTTCTAAATCAACTATTATTTCAGTTCTCTTTTTCTCTCACTCAAAAAGTCAACAGAAAATCAGACTGTAGGACAAAGGAAGAAAGAGCCTTGAAATTTTTATTTTTATTTTTTTATGGTTTTGCCTTGGTCCAGGATCGTGCCTTCTTTTATTTAACCTAGAGTGGAAACTCATCATTCATATTTTGACCTATTCCCATTTTCCAAATGTTGCTCTTCATAAGTCTATCTGAAACTAAAAATGAACTTACTAAGTGGACAAAAAGGTAAAGATACAAAAGATTCTAAAGGGAGAAAATTGATCATTTTTAATGTGATGAACCCAAGTGTAGGATGATTAAATTGGCAAATGTGGATGCTTAACTTTACTGTTCAGACCTAATCTTTCATAACAAAAATGCAGTAAAACAATTGAATGCTCAAAAAGTTAAAAATATACTTTTTATTATCTTTATTACTGTAAGAAAAGAGGAGTGAAGCAATTGGTAAAAACTGCAAAATTCTAAACAGTACTTTTGTAATCAGTCCACAGAATTTTTCACGACCTCTGGAGTACAGAACAATAGAACACTGGTAATAAATATTTCAAATCTGTGACTCACCTAAGACTTGAATTGAAATAACCCATTATTTCCTGCAGTTATTTGCTTCTATTTCTTTCTCCATTCCACCTCGCAGTTGATTCACCTAAGGGCACTCTGGTGGAAAGTACACTGGACCAAGACTAACTGGGCTTCCCACTGAAACATTCTACCAAGACATGTACAAAATTTGAACAAGAGCCCATTTGTATGTGGTCAGTTAAATACGGTCAAGCCAGAAGAGAGGGAGCAAATCATGAATTGGAAGAAACAGTGGTGGTTTAGACAGTAAGTCAAACCAAGGTGGCAGCTAAAGCCAGGACTGGTGACATGGAGAGCAGAGGAGGAAAAAAGTTGTTAATGTGTATAGGAAAATTGATTAATGGAATTTATGAATGCTATTTTTATTTGTACTTCTGTTCACCTATAGTAAATAACTTACACTGTCCTTCAAACTGGATAAAATTAGTTATATATGCCACCCTTCCTCTTTACATCATGATTATCTCCACTTCTGTTATGTTTATTTCTATCAAGTCTAAAGAAAATGAAATGTTTTTTCTTCTTTCTTGTATCAAAGAAAGTGAAAGAATCCAGCTTTGTGACATAAAACATATCTCTTCATGGCACTGAAAAATCTTCATTTGATGACCACAATATATACAGCCTGGTTACAGCATTTACATTTTATTGCCTTGATTCAACTTCTGCACTTATTCAAGCTTACTTGAAATCTATTAGATTTCAAGCCATATTATTGACTTTGGGTCATTCAGCTTTGAGTGACATTTCTGACTAAACTATCTAATTTTCAACATATTACCTGATTTTCCAGGTTTGGTTTCTTCATTGGTAAATGGAGTGAATTAGCTTAAAGAATGGTTTTAAAGGTTAAATGTGTCTATTAATGTATATTAATAGATTAACCTAAGACTCGCCTTAGGTTCTTTTTTTTTTTTTTTTACATTTAAAAACTATGATGTTATATATTTTTTTTAATTTTATTTTATTTTTAAACTTTACAATATTATATAGTTTCTTTCTATTCTCTACAACTCCAGGGAATTTCCTTCTCTTTTGAATAAGGATTGTATGTTGTTTTTCAACAGATATTTTCACACCTTCCTTTTGAAAATATCTATGGAAATCTTTAGAGGCTGTCTCTTTTAGTCATCATAAACTTCCCATGTTTCCCAAGTTTTGAATAACAAATGAACTGATTACTACAGTCATATTTAAGAGTAAGTCATGCAGCCAGAAAGAATCTCAAACACCCTCATCTCCTCATAAGTTCTTTTCTAGGAAATTCAAAAACTACTATAATAATGTAAAGTAATTAGCCTCCAACTAAAATAAATAAATTTTTAAAAAATAAAAATTTAAAAAAAAAAAGAAGAAATTCACCTGGACATGATAAGTATTGGCTCCAGACAAATAGTAAATCTAATCTGCAAGATCTGTTCTTTTTACATCACATTTATTCAAAGAAGCAGTTTCAGTGAACAAATATTTATAGGAACACACCAGAAATCCTACAAAACCACTGTCAACAGAGAGTAATAAAACAAAAAATAGTAAAATTAAATACAGGACTTATATTATACAGATATTACGTTTTCTACCAATTTTCTTGCTTAACTGTTGTTGTCATTATCCTTTTCACTAGCCCAGGATTACATATTCTGTAATATACACACCAAGAAGATATTTCTCTATCAATCTATTAAAGTCTCTAGCCTTTGATTTAATATAAAAATATTTTGTATTAACCTGAATTCCACACTTGTGCTATAGATTTGACTAATCTTCCTTTAAAATAAAATAACATAAAAATGCTTTAATATATTTAAAGTTTAACTTTATGTATATCATTAAAGTCTTTAATAAAATTTAGTTAATTCTTTTCAAATCTATGATTCTTCAAAGCCTCCCACACATTAAAGTGACAGTGAAAGTAGTTTAGTCGTGTCTGACTCTTTTCAACCCTATGGAATAGTCCGTGGAATTCTCCAGGCCAAAATACTGGAGTAGGTAGCCATTCATATCTCCAGGGGATCTTCCCAAGCCAGGGATTGAACCCAGGTCTCCCGCATTGCACGCGGATTCTTAGGATTCTTTAGCAATTGAGCCATCAGTGAAGCCCATTGCATTTTATCAACTAAGGCTCTCTTCATCCTTCTACTTCTTTGATTATTTCTATCTCTCCTCTCCTTTTATCAACCTTTATGTTGTTTTTCCCCCAAGTGGTTCATCCGTAAGCTCTATTCTCTATGTTACATGTTTTCCTGAGATAATCCTAATCTGAATGCCTATGATCTATGCATTCTCCTACCAGTAACTTTCTTCTGAGTTGTAGGGGGCCATATAATGTCAACTGATTATCTTTCTGTCAAATTCAAATGTCTGGCAACTCTTCTTGAACAGCCCCATTCTTCCTCATATATCTCTTATTTTGGTGTCACCAGTTTCAATACACAAGCCTGTAACCAGGTAATAATTTTTAATTGGCCTTCCTTTCCTCCATCTAATCATTTACCAAATCTGAATAGTTTTGTATCCTTAATATCTCTTAAGTTTAGCTATCTCCACCTTAATTGCCAATTCCATAGTTAAGGCTTTACTATTTCTCCTTGTCCCCTTTTCCTTCTATTCACCATACATCTGCTGGAGAGACTGATCTAAGTGTACATCTGGAGATGTCAATCCATTGTTTAATACCATTTAATGACTCTCTGTCAGGTATAAATAAAGCTGAAATTACATCAATGGCGTACAAAGACCTTTACCATTCAATCCCTAATGATTTCAACATCTGTCTTTAATGTCTTTTCTTCATATTTTACATTCCTGTAATACTGAACGGCTGACAATCTGTTCACCACCTCTATGCTTCTACTTTCCCATCAACCATTAGTTTGCATCCCTTTATCCCACTGGATGTTCTTTCCTACACATGAAATGTACTTACTCATATCTCCACATGCCCATCTTGAGAAGCTCATGCTTACTTTTCTATTCCTCTTTAGGCATATCTCTTTTACAAAACTTTATTATTATAAAATATCTACAAGATACATGTCCTTCTGAGAAAATCAGATTCATATATTTCCCTTATTATATCATATATATATATATATATACACACATGTATATGCATATACATGTATCTGTTAAACAAATGGTTGGCCTTTGCTCTGAATAAGAGAAAAAGAGTAATAGAAGAAAATTAATCTTGTAGGAATATGTGTGTGTATTTGTGAAAGAGAGACAAATAGACACAGAGAAAGATAGCGATACATAGAAAAAAGAATAAATAGAGACAGTTTCCTCACAAGTTTATATTTGGAGATTCAATAAAGAAAATATTTGGCAACAGAACTAAAATTATCATTAATACATTTGCAATTTGGGCTATCATTTTCCCCTGAAACAATACTCCAAGGACTCACCAAAGGAAAGTTCCTAAATAGAAAATTCCTAAGTTTTCCCCTTTAAGCAAATGCAACAGTATATTTAATCGCATACAGCTAAATATGATGATAGAAAGGCATGTTTATTTTTCTGTCAAACTAGACACATCATAGATACAAAAAATGTTTGCATCAGTTCAGTTCAGTTCAGACGCTCAGTCGTGTCCGACTCTTTGCGACCCCATGAATCGCAGCACTCTAGGCCTCCCTGTCCATCACCAACTCCCGGAGTCCACTCAAACTCACATCCATCGAGTCGGTGATGTCATCCAGCCATCTCATCCTCTGTCGTCCCCTTCTCCTCCTGCCCCCAATCCCTCCCAGCATCAGTCTTTTCCAATGAGTCAACTCTTCGCATGAGGTGACCAAAGTACTGGAGTTTCAGCTTTCCCATCATTCCTTCCAAAGAACTTCCCTGGTGGCTCAGACGGTAGAGCGTCTGTCTACAATGCGGGAGACCCGGGTTCGATCCCTGGGTTGGGAAGATCCCCTGGAGAAGGAAATGGCAATCCACGCCAGGACTATTGCCTGGAAAATCCCATGGACAGAGAAGCCTGGTAGGCTACAGCCCATGGGGTCTCAAAGAGTCGGATACAACTAAGCGACTTCACTTTCACTTCCAAAGAACACCAAGGACTGATCTCCTTTAGAATGGACTGGTGTGTATTTGCATACTCAGTCACTCAGTTGTGTCCTACTCTTTGCCATCCCATGGACTGTAGCCCACCAGGCTTCTCTGTCCATGGGATTATCCCAGCAAGAAGATGGAGCGAGTTGCTACTTTCTCTTTCTGGGGATTTTTCTGACTCAGGGATTGAACCTGTGTCTCCTGTATTGCAGGCAGTTTCTCTGCCACTGAGCTGTGAGGGAAGCTTCTATGCATGATGGGTATATATACATGTATACGTATACCTTTACATATACCTAAAAATACATATATGTGTGTGTATAAATACACACATACACATTAGCTAGTAGCCACTTGGCACAATGCAACATTCCCAGGGTTATTTTTTGTTTGAATTAAGGTTAAAGGATTTTGCACAAAGCATTCAAATATAGTCTACTTCTGGCAAAATGCAAGCCTCTCTATACAGGGCTATTGTTCTGCTTCTAAGAGCAATCTTGCTTCAGCTGAATGAATGGATGACCTTATTCTGAAGTGATTGGCTCATTTGAAAGGGCATGTATACTTTTTTTTTTTTTTCCATGAGCAAAGTAAAGCTAGACTAAACCAATTTATATTTCCTATGGACATGGGGAAAAAATTCTTTGGCCCAGAAAAGGCCTAACAGAAAAACAAATCACATAAAACAAAGCATCATTGAACTTGACCATTAATTTTCATGAAGCACATGTAATCTTACAGGAGCACTAGACTACTTTTGGTATCAGGACTAGATATTTTTTTTATTTATTAATTTTTTATTATCACTAAGGTTTTTGGTTCTGAAGTATTGCAAATTGGATAGCAGCTTGTACTGATTTCCAGAGCCAGTGGAATAGCCTTGAGAGTTTCTTCTTTACAGGGTGATGTCATCAGTTAGCCAGTTTCCGTAGCGCCCCATACACGACCAAAAAAGTTCCTCCCTGTGTTAGTTCTACCTTCACCTGCCAAGAAAAGAAAACATACAGCTTCCTTTATTCTACAGTGAAGCAAAGTGGTTTGGACACAATTTGGAGGAGAACTGCCAGAAAAAACAAAAAAGGCTTTGACTTAATAATGTTTCCATACATTTAGATGCTTTCCTAGAATATATGACTTTAATTGATTTTTACCTTTTTTATGGAATACAACTAACATAGTAGAAATTGAACCTTGGCATTGACCCAGAATTTTAAAGAAACAATATAAAACTTTATAAAATACAAAACTATTAAATCATTCCTGGAGGGATTTTTTTTTTTTTTTTTGTCTTTTTGCCTTTCACAAAATAGTACAATGCTTATTGTTAACAGAAAATAATCCTAATTTCATCTGAGGTAATGTTTTTGTCTGTTTTATCTGCGAAAATATTTTGAATAAGGTGATTCATTAAAACCATGTTGTATATAAAAGAAACTTAATTACCATTGTTTCTACATGAAAATTATTATATTCACATTATTTTTTCAGCTAAATAGAGGCATCCTAAAGATATTTGTGTATTTTATTCTCAGAAAATGCTCCCATTAAAAATTTTCCAGGTACTAAGCTCTGAAGACACTTAAAATTTATCTTAGAATGCTTAGGGGAGTCTACTTCAGAAATTTTAAATGTTTCCAATCCTTTGAGGAACATCCTATAGCACTTAAAATCACCTCATCCCTTATCAAATATGATTTTGCCCCTTTGTGCTTTAAAGAAAAAAAATTACTTTATGTAATAAATTTTCACATGGAGATACCAAAAGAATTAAGTTACATTAAATATAATAGAGTCATTGATATTAGAGATGAGAAAAAATGTATCAGCCCTATCCGCTAAAGTCTCATGAGGACAGTTTTTAATATAGTGTGTGACTTAGTGAGTTTTCTAGTCTAGTATTTAACGGGAATTTTCAGTATGCTAATAAATTGCTTTTAAAAATCTATCTATTCGGGGCCATATGTAGCCAAGTGAGGCAGATGTTACCGAAAAGTAGAATAAAATTTCATTTTCTGTACTTCATCTATCTTGAGTAGAAAAGCAGCATCTTTAGGGTTTCCACCACCCACAGATTTATTAAATGAATCAGGAAACTAGAGTCAACCACCTTTCTATTGTATGCTTGCTTAGACCATAGTCACAGGGCTAAAACTTTAGTATAATGTGTAATTGGGGTAACTATTTCCTCAAACTCTATTTTTATATACCAAGGTAGGTTGAAATACCATAAGGCATAAAAATAAACTAGAGCTGAAGAAAGACAATTAAAAGATGGTGATTAGGACAATGGGAAAGGAAAAGTATAAGTGAAAAGGATGAATTTGTAGAATGACACATGGATTTCCCAAACTAATATTTCTGTCAAAAATATTAAGCATGTCTACCAATATTTTCACTTACAAACACTTGTTTTTTAAATATAAAGTGAGAGAATAAATGTAAAGCATTTAGCACAGAGAATATATATCCCATCATTAATCATAATTAATGATAAATTAATATTTATCATTAATAATAATAATAATAATTAATCATAAATGAAATGTTCTATCAAAAACAAGAAGTAACCTGAAATAGAATGTAAAGGTATAGCCTTAAATCTCCATGATAGTTTCTAAGTAAAATTGCTTACTAGTAAATACAGAGACTATTTTTCAGGAAGCATGACATGATTTTGAACAAGAAAAATCATGCCCTTCATCATCCAACCATTCTTTCACTTATTTAATAAATACTTGAGGAACAAATCATCTCTCTAGCATTGCATTAAGTGCTGGGCAAATAGAAATGGACAGAAAACCCAGTACGCTCAAATACCAATGGAGGTTACAAATACATACACAGATAAACAATGGAATAACTGCTGGAATGGAGATCTGTTGTAGGTACAGCTGAAGGACAGTCATGTAAGAAGGGTCAGCATAGGAGGCCTAGAGCACTGACGTCTCTTTTCCCCCAGTAGTAAGCCATGGCATAAAGATCTTTGACAACACACCAACATGAAACAAACAACCTGTCAATTGTTCATGTAAAATGATTGGCCATCCTTAAATCTGCAATATCAGTATGACCTTACACACTCACACACTCAGCATCAATCACTTAAAAAGAAAAAAAAAAAACCTGAAAATCCATTACAGCAATACATCAATGAATGGATCATTTAAGAAAGGAGATGAATAAAGTCAAACTCTGTTAAGAATAAAAAGTGAGCAAAATTCTTCATAAATTATTCAAAGAATGTTAGTACATCATAGAGCTTGTAACCAAGTATCCATAAAATAAAAAAGTGTTGGGCAAGGTCAAAGACTCACCTTATATAAGGAGCTCAGAGAGGGTGAATGCAAGGAAGAAGCATCAATGCAATCAGGTTTTCTTTTCTCGTTGGTACCCTGCTTGCCACCCTTTGTAAGTACCTGCACAGCCTGGAAAGTGTGTCTGTTGCTGACTGAATCTCATTTAATTTCAGTAAGCTGCAGTATGTTGTCATATCAGCTTATGGCTTCCTATGCTTATGATTAATTTTTACCCCATCTCATTTCAAAGACATTTTAGTGATAGCAAATCTCCCGATGGTTTAGTAATAAATTTTGCCCTCTGTTAAAATAACAAATTCAACAGGCAAGTGAAGAGAAGTTGTCTTTCTACCAGGGAACCTTGAAACCAACCTTTTCCTGTCCACCTATACACATGACTAAGGCACACAGATTTATGATGTACTTCCATATTAATTTGGTTAGTTACTCCTCTATTCTCCAGAAAAAAATGTTGAAAACAAGGGTAGTATAACACTATAATGATTTCCTTACATACAAGATTTACTGATTCTGTAAGTCTGGGGTGTAGCCCCAAATTTACCTTTCTAACAATTTCTACTTGATATTGTTGCTGCTAATTTGGGGCTCAAACTTTGGGAACTACTAAGGTCAGTATAGTCAAAGCTATGGTTTTCCCAGTAGTCATGTACGGCTGTGAGAGCTGGACAATAAAAAGGGCTGAGTGCTGAATAATTGAAGCCTTTGGACTATGGTGCTACAGAAGACTCTTGAGAGTCCTTTGGACGACAAGAAGATCAAAATAGTTAATCCTAAAGGAAATCAACCCTGAATATTCACTGGAAGGACTGATGCCAAAGCTGAAGCTCCAACACTTTGACCACCTGATGTGAAGAACTGACTCCTTGGAAAAGACCCTGATGCTGGAAAAGATTGAAGGCAGGAGAAGAGGATAAGATGATTGGATAACATCACCAACTTGATGGACATGAGTTTGAGCAAACTCTAGGAGATAGTGAAAGACAGGGAAGCCTGATGTGCTGCAGTCCATGGGGTCACAAAGAGCTGGACATGACTGAGCAGCTAAACAACAGTCCCATTCAATGAGGTTCTCTGATGTCTCAGTGGTAAAGAACCCACCTGTCAATGCATGTTCAATCTCTGGGTGGGGAGATCCCCTGGAGAAGGAAATGACAACCACTCTGCTATTCTTGCCTGGGAAATCCCATTGACAGAAAAGCCTTGTGGGCTACAGTACGTGGAGTCACAAAAGAGTCAGACACAACTTTGTGACTAAACAACAAGAATCCTATTCATACCCGGTAAATCCCTAAGTAGTAGAAACTGACTCTTACCTCTGAACAGAACCTTTTAAAAAATGCTCAATAAATACTAAAATCATTGACTAAGTGAATAAATAATTGTACCTTATTTATTTTTTCAAGAAGGAGAGAATAAACAGCTCTTTATCACACTTCTCAATGTTGGCCCCTGAAAATCCTATGTAAAATGAGCTGGGGGCAAGACCATACAGAGAGCTGAACATCTATGACTGCAAATGTCAAACAATGATTCAGTCTTCAGTTTCCTCAGTGATAAACAAATGAGCTACACATACATTTTTTATAAGATTCCAAACATATTTTCAAAGGGATAGGCCATGGAAATGTTGGAAGGGAAGCAGAAATCAGGAGAATCCTAGGGTTTCATGAAGAAGAAAGACTAACTGCAGCATTTTTTCTTTTTTTTTTTTTTACTTAGTACATCAGGGACACACAATAGGCTGTACAGCATTGACAAAGATAAGTTACGTGTCCAAGAAATTAGATTAATTAATAAAAGACCTAGATGAATAATATACTGATATCAGCCTGGAAAATGATTGTAGTGGTAAGGCAATCCCTGATAACTCAGTTGGTAAAGAATCTGCCTGCAATGCAGGAGACCTGGGTTTGATCCCTGGGTTGGGAAGATCCCCTGGAGAAGGGAAAGTCTACTGACTCCAGTATCCTTGCCTGGAGAATTCCATGGACTGTATAGTCCATGGGATCGCAAAGAGTTGGACATGAATGACTGAATTTCACTTCACTTCACTTCACTCACTTCACAGATGTGGCACCCCATTACTTAAATTCAAATGCTTATTATCATCAAGAGTTTGGATGATGACATGCAGGGCAGGTAATCAAAATTATAGAAGATTCAAAACTGGGGGGTGGTGGGGGAGGGAAATGGAAGGTGAATCTGGCCAGATTCAGACAATCTGAAGCAATAAACTGAAGCACAGATTATACTCAATACATGTGATAATGTGAAAATATAGTAGATTCAAAGATTAATCTCATAAACCCCAGATTCAATAAAACCTTGAATGAGAAAGATTCAACAGTCGTCAACAGTATTTTGTGACCACCTTTAAACATACTTGAATATACATGCAAATAACTATAGTCACACACACAAATAGACATTTATAACATTATATATACATATATACATAGGGAGAGAGAAAGTATCAAAGAAGGTACAGTGATAGGTCCATTCTTTAAGATACTGAGATTAATTAAACCTATTCAGAGTACTTAATTCCATCCTTTAATCCAGTTCTTGATTCAGAAACACTTTAAAGCACATAATAAAGCCCCAACATAACACAGTGGTTTGGGTAAAAATGTTTAACCCCATAAAATGCAAAGTTACTTGGCTAGGAAGCTCATGAAATGACTAGGACAAACCTGTCCAACTAAACCCGGGGATCCTGGCATGCAATTCACACATGTACAGGTCCCAGCTGAGGTAGTAATGGCCTACTCTAGCTTACATACATACTGACTTACATACCCATTTAGGGTTCTGGGATATATTGAGAATTCCAGCACAGCAAGCTACTTCAGGCGTTTCCTGATTTGTCAGCACCAATTTCACTGGTCTCCAGTCAGGAAGATGAGATGAGAGAATACTGAAGACTCGAAGACCCATCCTTTGCCTCTCCCTTCCTGAGTGGAGAGTACCCTTTTTCCAGTCAGCCTTCACTTGAGAGCAGAGGTGGGTGGAAGACCATGCCCACCAGGTGTAATCTGTCTGTTTTAGGACTTCCAAGTGAGGTCAGTTACCATCAAGGTTTCATTCAAGGTATAATGCTAGGTCCCCAGCCCACAAAGATAACCAGATATCATCTCTGTCCTCAGGAGGCTTGAGGTCAATTGAGATGTAAGTACCTGTGAGCAGATTCAGTTTGATATCTGCTTTTACAAGTATATAAAAAAATGTAATGACAGCAACATAGACCACTTAGGTGTGGCTCAGGGAATCAAGGAAGTTTTTATATGACAGGTATCATTCAAGCTCAAAATGGAAGGATGAGTAAGTGCTTGCCAGAAGATAAATGATCAGATATTACCACTGAAAGGACAAAAGATGAAGCTAGTGGTGAAGCAAGTCCAAATTATGAAGGGCCTTGAATTTTATTCAAAGGTATTTAAGATAACAAACAGCAGAAATAACTGATCATTTATAATAATATATGTGCATAAAAAAGAGAATTTTTATCAAGAAACTATAAATGAGCTATTACTGCACCAACAACTATCAGCTGAACATTTGTGTTTCTAGAAACACATTAATACAAATGGAAAGAACATGATACTGCTTACAAACTGAAAAAATGATCATCTTTAGATGCTTCTAACATTCTACCGCTCGTTCTGGGATTAAAGTATGTTAAAGTGGAATGTTGCAAGAATATCAGTACTTGAAATTGTGTCACATTATTTGCTCGGTATTCTATCTTAGATGACTCCTTGACTGTTTAAAACAATCTCTTAGTAAATGAAATTTTGGGACACCCCCTTCTGTGAAGGCTTGCACTAGATTCATGCCATAATGTAGTGGTGGCCTCAGGGATAAATTCAGTTCTGCTTCATCACTTGGACTTAATGATTTTTTTTTTTAATGCTATCATTGATGCTATTTTTAAAAGCAAGAATACATCTTCTACACACTGATAATTAGAACAAAGAGACTCATATTGGGTCTTATGCTCACTATGTTCAGTAAAATAAATTAATTTGATATTTTATAGTACAACAACAAGACCATTACCAAGACAGCAATAAATACCAGCTTTCACTCTTCAGTGGGTTGTCCCTGCCATTCCTGGCATTGGCCCTGTCTCTCTTCCTTTTCTTAGGCCGAATATTATAGATATCCTTAACCTTACTTCCCAAATCAATTTGCAAAGTTTTAAAAATCCCATTTTGTTCTATTCAAAACTGTGAAGTCAAAGCTGGACATACTAGTTTATTGCTAACCTATTCCAGAGAACCATTAGGCTTTTTCCCAGCTGCCTATGGGGTAACATTCACTTTCCACACTTTTTTTTTTTTTCAGTTCTGAGAAAGAGAACAGCAGAATACTGCCAACCAAGAAAAAACTGCCTCGTGGCCTGATATTCTGGGATTTTTTCCAGCCTGCTTCGAGGAGGCAGACCAAACACTACAGTGCTCCCAAAATGCCTGATTTAATTGACTAGACCTATAGTAATTTCACAGAATCTTATGTTATAATTGGTTAATAAGAGTCACATCCTTTTCTTCCTCACTCTTTCCCTCCCTCTCCCATTCTCCTTTCTCCGTCCCTTCCCTCTTCCCTTCTTTCCTTCCTTCTTCCTGCTCTATCTCCCTTTCTCCCTCCCTACCTGTCTCTTCTCCTTCTCTCATTCTCTCTTTTCACTATCTCCTATTAATTACCCAGCCAGCCAATATTTTGTGATTTGGTATTAGAGTTGCTTTATTTACTCCTATGTCTCAGAAGAAGCTGAGTACTCCACGAATAAGCTGTTCACTTCATGTGACCTAACAAGACTGAATATGAGCTGTGACTATTGGAATTGGAGCCACAGTGTGTTCAGGCAGAGATTGCCAACACCAATAGCACATCACTTGGTCAAGAAGATAAATTCATGACTTTTTATATCTATCAAAAGCAACCAAACTGGAGCCAAGAGATAAATAATACCTTAGAGAAAAAATCAATCAGCAAATATATGAAACAGATAATAATAATACTGTAAATTTACACTGAGAGCTAGCATGCAAGGGAAGTATTCAGTATAGTATCTGGCATGTAATAAATGCTCAGTACATGGTGCTATTATCATCACCACCTTCCTCATGCTCAAGTTACTGTCAGTATCAAAATCTTCAGTTAGCACCTATTTTGGTAAAATCAAATCCTGATATTGTCTGGATGCTATTTGGTATATATTTACACTGAGACAGCAGGAAAGGTATTATCCCAAAAGCTGTTTCGGTTGGAAAATCTTCAGATTCTACGCAATCTCTGAGATTCCTAAAGGGGATTTTGTAACACTTACAATCATCCTAAGTCCATGTTGACCGTTAGCGTTTCCTGTTTGTGCTACAAATCTCTATGATGTGGAAATAGATGTAAATATTTTTAATTGCCTGACAGATGTTTTTCATTTCAAAAATATCTTACAACTATCATTCTTTAATTTTTACTTCAAAAAGAGAAAAATGATGAATTGTCTATCCTACCACCTAGCACATCGCTCAGTGTTTTAATGTTTGGAGTTTTTATGCACTTTTAGAATCAAAATTATAATGTACATACTATCTCATGCCACAGTATTTCACATTATGTGTAATGTAGTGATTATGAGCAGATTTTCTTGTCAGAATGTCCAGGGCCAAATTGTAGCTCCCTTGTTTATTAGAATGTAAGATTTACAAGTCTCTTAACCTCCATAAAACCCCATTTTTCCTTATGTAAAAGTGAAGTAATAATAATAACAATAGCAATATATACCTCATTGTGAGAATTAAAGAATCCATGTAAAGTGCTTCCTGCAATGCTCAAAACATAGTACTCACTAAACATTAGGCATTTTAATGGTTGAGATTAGTTTCTAATCTTTTAACCATCTCTAACTGCTTGTTAACATCCTATAATACAATATTATTAATGCTATTTTAGATAGTAAAATACCAGGTTCACACCACTACAATATTTTATTTTATTTTTCAATATTTTGCTGTTGTGACCTTTGAAGTGTTAGTCACTCAGTCGTGTCCGACTCTTTGTGACGCCATGTACTGTAACCCACCAGGCTCCTCTGTCTATGGAATTCTCCAGGCGAGAACACTGGAGTGCATTGCCATTTCCTTCTCTAGGCAATCTTCCCAACCCAGGGATTGAACCCGAGTCTGTGGCACTGCAGGCAGATTCTTTACCATCTGAGCCACCATGAGGTGATAAATGAAAGATGATGCCATATTTCATGTTTATTAATACCACACTTAGCAGTTTGTTAAAATTAATTTCAACTTAAGTAAAGAAAATAATAGCATCTTTCTCAGAATTCTCCATCCAATCTTCTACACCCCCACCACTCAGTCACTTGTTCCCAGAAAAATTTCGGGGAGAAAACTGCAGGGCAGGAGTTTTCTATCAGGTCACTATGACACAGTTTTCTCCTGCCAATTGACATCTCATAATTTCTCTAACAAACAGAAATCCCAAGACTCAAACTACTTCTACTCCCTCCTTTTTTCAGAAGACTGAGCTATGAAAACAAACTATAACCTATTTTTTTCCCAGTCTAAGTTGAATTTGCATTTCGTTGACTACTAATGAGGTAAACATTTTCCCATAAGTTTGCTTACGAGTTCTATTTCCTCTTCAGTGAATTGTCTATTCATGTCCTTTGCCTAGTACTTACGAATTTATATTTTTTAATTACAAAGATATTAACCCTTTGCTAAATATAGAGTGAGGTATTCTTTAAAAAATAAGTATTTTTCATATTTATGAAACTAAATTTACTGACTTTTATAATTTTTTAATCTTTTGTGAATTCATATTCATCTTCTATCTAACAATATACTTTATTTACGTCTATTTTTTCTAACTTAACAATGTGTTTGTTTTATCATTTTAACATTTTAACTCACATGGAACTTACTTTGGAAAAAAGGTGAGGTGAAGAATACATGTACATGCTCAGTTGCGTTCTACACTTTGTGACCCCATGGACTGGAGTCCATCAGCCTCCTCTATCTGTGGAATTTTCCAGACAAGAATACTTGAGTGGACTACCATTTCCTCCTCCAGGATCTTCCTGATCCAGGATTGAACCTGCATCTCTTGTGTCTCCTGTGAATCCCAGGTGGATTTTTATCACTGTGACACCTGAAGGGTCACAAGGAATAAATGGCTTTTTCCAAACTGTTTAAGTCTTTATCTTACATGGCTTTGGACTAAAGCTTCTCCTCCTCATTGTATTGATCCATACTTCCTTTATTATACCTTGGGGACTTGCCTGGTAACTCAGTTGGTAAAGAATCTTCCTGCAGTACAGGAGTCCAGGGTTTGATCCCTGGGTCAGGAAGATTCCCTGGAGAAGAAAATGGTAGTGGCAAACCACTACCAGTATCCTTGCCTGGAAAATCCTATGGACAGTGGAACCTTGCGGGCAAAGAAGGAAATGGCAAACCACTCCAGTATCCTTGCCTGGAAAATCCTATGGGTAGTGGAGCCTTGAGGGCAGCAGTCCATAGGGTTACAAACAGTCAGGCACCACTGAGTGACTGACACTTTCCATTATGGATTGCATTTTTTACAAATAATGACAATTATTTCTGGGCTATTTATTATTTTTTATCTATTTTTATATCAAAATTATAGGTTTACTTATCAGAAGTTTACAACCTATTCTGTAACGGTGGTGATGGTGGTAGTGGTAGTAGTAATAATTGTTTCAAATTTACTTTTAAAGTCTTGCCTTCTTTCCAATTGAGTGCTATGTCAGAAAATATTTTTAACTTTCCCTAAAAGCTCCAGTTTTATTTCATTTACCTTTTCATTTCCCAAATAAGTGTGGGAATTATATTACATATTTAATAAATGAGGTTCAACTATCTTTTCCAGAATCATGTTCCCTTAAAGATCTCAATAAAGTTCTTAACTTTCTTTATATATTATACTTAAATAGTTTGCAACTATATTTGCAATTTTCTTTATAAGATGTAGAGATTGCATTTTATGAGTATCTTGCATTACTGATATCTTTTATTGATGGTTTGACTGGGATTTTTTCTTTTAATTACATTTCTAGATTTGCAATAAACATAATTATATTTTAAGTCATCAGCTAGTTAGTTCAGTTGCTCACTTGTGCCTGAACCTTTGTGACCCTAGGGACTACTGTAGCATGCCAAGCTTCCCTGTCCATCACTAACTCCTGGAGCTTGCCCAAACTCATGTCCATTGAGTTGGTGATTCCATCCAACCATCTAATTCTCTGTTATCCCCTTCTCCACCTGCCTTCAATCTTTCTTAGAATCAGGGTCTTTTCTAATGAGTCAGTTCTTAACATCAGGTGGCCAAAATACTGGAGTTTCAGCTTCAGAATCAGTCCTTCCAATGAATATTCAGGATTGATTTCCTTTAGGATTGACTGGTTTGATCTCCTTGCAGTCCAAAGGACTCTCAAGAGTCTTCTCCAACACCACAGTTCAAAAGCATCAATTCTTCAGTACTCAGCTTTCTTTATGGTCTTGCCATCTCCTGTTTGACTACTTCCTATTTACCTTAATTCATGGAACTAACATTCCATGTTCCTATTTTAAGTCATATGCATAGTCTTTTGCATAATTTGGGGGGGATTATAATTGCCCGATAATTGTAACCCATATTTGATTTCATGTATATTGCTTTTCAGTTCAGTTCAGTCGCTCAGTCATGTCTGACTCTTTGCGACCCCATGAATTGCAACACATCAGGCCTCCCTGTCCATCACCAACTCCCGGAGTTCACTCAGACTCACGTCCATCGAGCCAGTGATGCCATCCAGCCATCTCATCCTCTGTCTTCCCCTTCTCCTCCTGCCTCCAATCCCTCCCAGCATCAGAGTCTTTTCCAATAAGTCAACTTTTCTCATGAGGTGGCCAAAGTACTGGAGTTTCAGCTTTAGCATCATTCCTTCCAAAGAACACCCATGACTGATCTCCTTTAGAATGGACTGGTTGGATCTCCTTGCAGTCCAAGGGACTTTCAAGAACCTTCTTCAACACCACAATTCAAAAGCATCAATTCTTTGGCACTTAGCTTTCTTCACAGTCCGACTCTCGCATCCATACATGACTACTGGAAAAACCACAGCCTTCACTAGATGGACCTTTGTGGGCAAAATAATGTCTGCTTTCAATATGCTATCTAGATTGGTCATAACTTTTCTTCCAAGGAGTAAGCGTCTTTTAATTTCATGGCTGCAATCACAATCTGCAGTGATTTTGGAGCCCAAAAAAATAAAGTCTGACACTGTTTCCCCATCTATTTCCCATGAAGTGATGGGACCAGATGCTATGATCTTAGAAATCCCCAAATAAAAACAAAATTAATGATGGTAATGAGGATCTTCTCTTATTCCTAGATTTCACCATTAAATACAGACTTTTGGTCTTCAATAGTGACTCTTTTCATGTCCAAAAGATAGTCTACTATTACTTTTAGTGCTTCCATAAAGAACGTTTGCAGATATTTTCAGCCTCCATTTCAGAAATGTTTGACACAAACATATCATTTCCTTTAAATGTATCAACTCGCTATCCTCTATGAATAGATTTTATAATAGTGAATCATGCTTCCATTCCTGAAACTAAACTTCATGTGATTGTGGTTAAATATTTTTCACCAGACTCCAACAATGGACTTATAGCCCAAGAATTTAAGCTAGTAATAATTGTTGCATCAAACAATTCCTTAAAGTCCTGCTCTTATAACTCCACTTGCTTTGTTTATCCACCAATTTGGTAATCCTATACAAGCAACAAGTAAGCTTGTCTGGCCTGATTTGTACTGACAAAGGTCATGCCCTTCATTGGTCATGATTTCTTTGTCCAACAGTGCCTTAGTTTTTCTTCCTTAGTGTTTGTTCCTATGTTTCACTAATTATTGACATAAAATAATTTTGTAGATGGTCTTCTCAAGTACTGGCCCAATTGAGCCCTTCTGTGCTTTAAAGTTCTAAATAAGTTTATCATACCATGGCATACATTATATAATCATCATTATATAGAACTTTCCCAGGGGAGTTATTCTGTCGTTCAACAAGTTATCAGTTCTTCACCTCTCACATCAAATCACATCAACATTCATAACTATAATGCATGTTTTATTCTCCTTGGCATGATTAGAATTTTCAAATTACCCAGATTCAACATATGTGATTTTCAATATTTTATCATTATCAAGACTTCTATTGCTATTTAAATTTAAGATAATAATGATTTGAATGACTATTAAAGACTAACACACAATAGGGGTAACTGTTGTGAGCTAACAATTGCTAGGCAATATTGTGTGCCTGATGACCCACACATGTCTGAGATAGAAATGAACTATTTTCAATTGCATGCTATTGTCTAGATCATTTGCTCTTTAAAAAGCAACTTTATTTTAAGATTGAAAGAAATTGTAAGGCACTGAGTAAAAACAGAGCTAAATAAAGGAGGTAAATCAGCAAAGAATTTTGATCAAAGACAAACCTGCATTTAAAGACTCCAGTTCCATTTTGAACTGAAAGTCTGCCAAAAATAAACAGAAAAAAAAGGAAAAAAAAAAAATTGGATTGATATAATTCTTCTTAGGATCCCAGAATTTCTGGGAGTGATAGAATATATGAAAGATTTTATTAAATGTGTTGGGAGATCCTGTTCTGCTAAACTGGTGATTATAAAACTTGAATGTTTCCATGGGAAGCCTAACTAACATATGTTCTGGGATGTTTCTGTTTATCAAGGAAATTTTGCAGGATTCTTTCTCGAAGGTAACTTTGTAATTACTTTACTTACATGTTTAGCATTTACAGTTGTCCATGTATTCATTTAACCTATCTGTCTTAAGCACTTAAAACAAATCAGGCATTGTCCTAAGCTTTGAACATACACTAGCAAAGAGAAGTCCTCAAGTTTCCAATATTTTTCTAATTTATATAACATCTGCCCTTTGCATCCATGCCTCCAGCTCTCTCTATTGAACCATTTTGGAGAGAAGCTTAGATACTTAGAAAAAGTTTACTCCTTCGGAGTTATTTTAAACTGAAAACTCAACTCTTTTAATATTTCTTTCAGTTTGATTTTAATAGTAGATCAAAGTGATTGACCTGATCCTGCACCATTGAAACATCTCATACAACAGCTAAAAAAAGTTTGGGGATTCTGAGTGTTTCTTGACAGTGTGGGAGAGAGAGATAAAAAGAGAGGAGGACTGTGTGCATGTGTGTGTGTGTTATTTGAACAACCACAAGTGATGTGTTCTTCAGTATTCAACAAGTTCTCCAGAGAAGAGTTTGTCAGAGGTGATCAACTTCTGGATAATTAAGAAAATCCAAATTAAAACAACTATAAGATATACTCTATAAATATCTAAAGGCTTTATATCATCCAATTTTAACTTAAGCATGGGAAAGCAGATTCTTTGCAAACTGTGTTGTGAGAAAGCACTTTGGTACAATATTTTTGAAGGGAAATTTAGCAATGTCTATCAAAGCTAAAAATAAACCCAAAATACATAAGCTCTTTCACTGAGTAATTTTCAGAATTTTTTCTATGAAAATTCTCATATAAATATGCAAAGATATATGCAACTATATAGAGTGTAGCTTTTTTATCACAGAAAACAATTAAAAACTTTCAAGATGCCTATCAGTTGGAAATTGAGTAGAAAAATTAGAGTATACTCATACAGTGGCATGTTATGCAACCCTTAAAAATGAGACAGATCTATATGGGCCCTATATTGGGAAATCTGTTTTTAGGTTATTAAAAATAGGTTATTAGGAACTTTCCTGGCAGTACAGTGGTTAAGACCCTTTGCTTCCACTGCAGGGGATGAGGGTTCAACCTCAGTTAAGGAACTAAAATCCTACATGCTTAGAGGTGTGGTCCCCCAAAAATAGATTGCTGAAGTATAGTACAATCTTATTTGCATAAAAATGGTAGGTGAGCTTGTGTGCTTATGTGTGTGTGTGTCTGGTACAAGATTACCAGAAAGATTTTTAAGAAATTCTTAAAACTAGCTTCCTGGTTAAAATGTGTGGGCAGGTTTGAAGTGGTTGGAAAAGCAGCTTTTTACTTTGTTCCTCTTCCCACTGTTTAATAATTTTTTGCATTTTAAATTAAGCTTTAAATAATGAATCATTTCCTGGTTTGAGTAGTATAAAATCACAAGTTTATAACAGATGTGAAATCAGAATATACTATTTCCATCACTGTCACTATAATTCTATACATTATATGTTTTTTGAGTTTTACTGATATGTGATCTGAAATATTTGAATGCCCTCTGTAATAACCCATTTTGGCTGTCATAACAAATACCACAGACTAGGTGGCTTAAACAACAGACGTTTGTTTTCTCACAGTTCTGAAAGCCAAAAGTCCAACATCAAGGTAGCAGTGGAACTGGTTTCTAGTGAGACTTATCTTCTTGACTTGCAAATGGCTGTTTTCTCATTGTGTCTTCACATGGCTTTTCCTCTGTGTGGTAGGAAGCAAGAGAGATTTCTGGTGCCTGCCTCTTTCTTATAAGGACAGTCCTAATGCAGTTAGGACTCCGTTTGAATCTCTGTTTGATTTCATTTAACATTAAGTACTTCCTTAAAGGTTCTATCTCCAAATAATGTTATATTGAGAGTTGGGGCTTCAACATATGAATTTGAAGGGGACATAATTCAGTCCATACACCTGTTGAACATTTAGAACATTATAAGTGACCATGTATCAGTGATAACCAACATGGTTGAAAACATGACTGAGAATGGTTAATTCATAATATCACTAGTAATAGATCAGTGTAAAAGGACAAACCAAGTCATCAATTGTATCCATTCATTTTTAGCACAGGATGTTTTAAAAATTAATTTTTAGATATCTATTATCTTCTCCATCAGTTGTTAATGCTTTTGAAGAACTTGACTTTATCTTCCTCCTATTTACCTTAAACATAACTCAGTAGCTATCATAACCTTCATAATTGGCCAACATGATAATAAGTTGTGATCAGTTCTATATATTATTGCCTATAGTTGGGTAGCTTTTGATAAATAAATAAAAAGGGACATAATATTCCATCCCCTTGTTCTTCTGCTATACCTAAAGAGAATACATAAATTTTATCAAAACTATTTTCACATATTCATTTATTATATGACCAAATAAAAGTAATAGTCATAAATTTATTTAAAACTAACTATTTGTCTTTAGTGAGGTACAGCTTTGGGGGCTTGGGTGAGTACTGAAAAATCATAAATCCATGTGAATATAATATAAAAATATAGCTTTTTAATTGATTTTATTTTCCTGAGTTGAAATATATTTCAAAGGCTACATAAAATGAGAACTCAAAAAACATCAACTTACTACAGTTGTGAAATTGAAAATTTGTGAAAATTTGGTCTGTTCATAATAACTGGTTGATGTCAAGTAAATACAATATTGTAAAGTTAAATAAAATAAAATTAAAAATAAATAAATAAAAGAGAAAAGGAAGATAAAGTTTCAAACAATAAGAAAGAATAAACACAAGTGATTTAGATAAAGCATATAGAAATGTTGCCTGATACGTAAGGCTATCAAACACTGTTTTAGAAAAAGGGCCAAGGAAAAATCCTTAGATATTACTCGGTGAAACTGGAATGCCTGCTCTAGTATCACAGAAAACTTGTTGATTAGGATAATTAGAAAATGACTTAATTATGTGTTAATAATGAGATATGTTCTATATTTAATTAATAACTAAAATAAAAGCTAAAGAAGACTTGATTCACTTATATCAAGATTGTTCTGTGGCAGAAAACTAAGAAGACAATTCTACTTTTCAAATCTAGAGTTGCTGCTCAGTAAATACAAAGATTTACTTGGAAGCCAAAGGAAATCGTCCCAAAAATTATCACTAAAGATTTGAAAGGTCATCAGAAACCAGAATAATAAGCATTAACTTGAAGTCTGAGACCACATAGCTCAGTACGTTTCTATAATTGCCTAATGTCCTTTAGGAACTTGTGGCTAATTACAAAAAAAAAAAAGCTCCAGAGCAATCTTAATTTGTTTTCTGTTTAAATAGCATAATCTATTAGGTTGCAAAGTCTGACTTAAAAGAATTTTATTTTTTCTTCCCTGAAAAAAGTCCTATTCTTTACCATAAAATATGACAAGTACAAGGTCAAATTCAAAGGTAATCTAATGACATGTCTGACTATTCTTCTACCTAAATGTAATAAAACAGACACAGGCTCTTTTATAAGGGACCTAATAGAATGAATCTAGTAAGCAGGAAACCATTTTATTTAGCTTAGTTGTTTGGGCCTTGATTTCAAAGGTGATCAGCAGTCCTTGGTAGGTGGAAAGGTGGTAACTGAACTGGTTCTATTTGCTAGTCTCCACCTCTCCCCTCCCATCTGATAGCCATATAATAACAAGTTCCCAATGAAGACCAAATAAATGTACTGTTATCAGGCATGATTTTCTCTGCAATAACCTAGAAGTTTACATTGTCTTGGCACTAGTAGCCCTTGTGTTTTTGTCACCATGCTTTACAACAGAATTTATACTGAACCAATAGAAGCACATTAAAATAAATGATGTGCAGCATTTTAGTGTGTGCTCAGTCGCACAGTTCTGCCCAACTCTTTGTAAACCCATGGACAGCAGTCCACTAGGCTCCTCTGTCCTCTACATTGGCAGATGGATTCTTCATGTATGTACCACCTACTGTGTATATACTAGGTTTAAAAAAATCCTTGACCAATTTGATGCAAACAGTTGGTACTAAATAAATGTCTATTGAATCAATGGTCACTATGGAAATATGACTGCTGCTACCATTCTTGTGAGTAGAAGCATTCATTTCAATTGCATTCTGTTAAATTTCCTCTCATCTCTATGGTCCTTGATATTGTCTTTTCTACTCTGCTGTCCATCAATATCCAATCTATATTGCATGAGGACCACAAGACCAATGTTCTATCATTACCCCGAGGAGTGGTTAGGCAATGCATCACAGTATTAGACAGTCATGGCTTTTAGGAATTGATTTTAATATAGTTCTGATTTTAATAGAAGTTGATCTTTATTTTCAGAATTAACTTCAGCTAGTTTTGCTTGTGATTTACTGTTCCACAGGAAATTACTCATTCTTCAGAAGCTATAGTTTTGAAAGTCAGGCATGAAATGGTGTATACTAAAGCACTTTGAACTTGTAAGGCAATACACCAATATTAATTGTTATCATTATTGATTTTTGAGTCTGTGCCAAATGTTGTAGACTATTTTAGTCACCAACATTTTTTCCAAAATAATTCATAATCACAGACAGGCAAATTATACTAGCTAAATATGTCTATTGTAGAGAGGAACTCAGAAAGTAAAGAAAACAAATTAAGAAAATTTTCATTTATAATGCTAAATCATGCAAATAGTTACTTTATTTTTGTATTATAACAACAAAGGAAGATTACATTTAATATGTGTTTTCCATGCGAGGCACTGTTTCATATGCTTTAAGTATTTATTAATCCTTTCTACAATCATGAAGTAAATACCATTGTTACCCTCTTTTACAGAAGAGGAACCAGAACTTGGAGAAATGAAGTAAACTAGCCTGTTATATGACTGAACACAGCAATCTAACCTCAAAGCCTTCAGTGTTAAGTACAAATTAGTTCATTTATCCAACGTTATATTAACCAACTGCTATATTTCAGGCACTTTGTTTTTTGCACCCTAAAGGTTCATGATGATGTAGGTGGTATGCCTTGTTTTCTATTTATCCTGCCTGAGAATGGGGGCTATTTCAAGCATTTGGATGAGTGTCTTTCTTGAACTGAAAATTTCTCAGCTCTTTTATTCACTAAATAATGTCTGTCTCATCTTCTCTTAACTCCCTTCTGGGAATCTAATATATCCTAAAATCCTTCATTCTATGCTATATATCTTTACCTTTTCCTCTATATTTTCCTTCATTTTATTTCTCTATGGTTTGTTCTAAATCATTTTTCTGATCTATGTCATTGGTGTTTTATGTCCTTTTAAATCTACCTGTTGTATTTTAATCTCAATTTTTGAAGTTTTCTGAAAAAATTTTAAACTAACAGTTTTTTTTAACTCTTCTATGTCATTTTTTGGAGAAGGCAATGGCACCCCACTCCAATACTCTTGCCTGGGAAATCCCATGGATGGAGGAGCCTGGTAGGCTGCAGTCCATGGGGTCTCAGAGAGTCGGATACGACTGAGCGACTTCACTTTCATTTTTCACTTTCATGCACTGGAGAAGGAAATGGCAACCCACTCCAGTGTTCTTGCCTGGAGAATCCCAGGGCCGGCAGAGCCTGGTGGGCTGCCGTCTATGGGGTTGCACAGAGTCAGACACGACTGAAGTGACTTAGCAGCAGCAGCATGTCATTTTTTATAGCTCTTATTCCCTGCAACTATTTTCAAACTTGCCTTTTAATTCCCTAATAGTGGGAGTAGTAGTTTCAGTATCTCTGACAGAAAATTCCAATATCTGAGGTCTGTAGACTTTTCCCTTCTGACTGATGTTTCTCCTGGTATTCATTCGTAGTTTCCTCATATATTTAATCATGGAGATTCCTTGAGGTCTATAATGGAAGTGCCTTCCTCCAGATGAATACATGGTGATTTCTGCCAAACACCTAATGGCACTATCTAGAACCATCACATTTCAAGTTCATTGATTGAAGAACCCAGGATCGCCAAAGCAGTGTTTAGTAGAGGCTGCAAATTCCTAAAAGAATCAGCAATAACTTTTCTAAAACAGGTTGTTTTCTTCCTTTCTTTTCTCATTTCTTCTGTGATCTGCCACATCAGCCCTCACTGCAGACCTCAAGAAGCAGAGGATGAAAGGATAAAATCATGATTATTCTTGACTCACTTGTCTTTTGAGGTTTGGGGCCTTTTGGGGACCCAGCTTAACATAAGTAGGCTGTCCTTTTACAGGGCTTCTCAGGTGGTGGTAGTGGTAAAGGACCCACCTGCCTATGCAGGTAGACATAAGAGACCTGGGGTCAATCCCTGTGTTGGGAAGATACCCTGGAGGATGGCACAGCAACCCACTCCAGTATTCTTGCCTGGAGAATCCTATGGACAGAGGAGCCTGGTGGGCTAAGGTCCATAGGGTCGCAATGATTGGGACATGACTGAAGTGACTTAACACACATGCACACATGTCCTTTTACAATCCCTTACTTGAAGACTCTTGAAGAGTCTACCAAAACTATAGGTCTAATGTGACAAAATACAAAATACCCATGAGTCAAAGGTAAGTTAAGTGCTCCATGCTTTTATAGAATGTCACTTTTCTTCAATTTTATCCTGTAGATCTATCTTGTCACCTCTTGGATGCTTTTAAGAAAATCCTTTTAATGTGAATTTTTGTTGTTGTTTTCAGTGAGATTTCTCTGAATAATATGACCTTTATTGAACCATTCAGCATTCAATAACATAGCTATTATTGAACATGCTGCTGCTGCTGCTGCTAAATCGCTTAGTTGTGTCCGACTCTGTGTGACCCCATAGATGGCAGCCTACCAGGCTCCTCTGTCCCCGGGTTTCTCCAGGGAAGAATACTGGAGTGGCTTGCCATTTTCTTCTCCAATAAATAACAGGGACAAGGTCTTTTTCCTAATAGAAATTGCATTCCAGTCATACAATCATATTCAAAAGAAGTAAAAAGACAAATTGATTCTGAGTTGTGATTTAAAACTATGAAGTTAATAGACAAGAGCTGAGATAAATATTAGTGCAGGGATCCAGGCAATGGGTGCTTTGTGTAATAGCTTACTATTTTTCTTAAATTTAAAGGAAATTGGAAAATCAACAGTAACCTACAAAGGAATTTAAAATTACATATAAGTTAAAGTTAAATACATCGTGACAAATGGCTTAAGCAGTGTAGGATTAGCGTACAATAGAGGTCTGAATTGGGAATGGGGTTACATGGATTGATCCCTCCTGTCATTTACCTGCTGAGTTGTCTTGGGAAAGTCGTCTAACCTATTCAATTCAATCACTAATTTTAGTTAGTTTTTGGTTATCTGTAAACACAAAGTACTCTGTTTGGCACTGGATGGAAGTGGTCAGGGGGAGTGAGTGTGAAGGTGGGCAAAGAGTAGTTCCTGAACTTTCTGCAACATGGAACTCATATAAGGTTAAAAAGAAACTGTACTCATAAGATTTCATGTCGGTGAAACTGAATTCTAATCTCAATTCTGTAGCTTGTTTGACCTTGAATCAACCAAAAGACCCACTAGCACAGACTGAGGCAATGGCACTGGGCTCCCCAGAACATTAAGTGTTTTGTAGCTTTTTCCTTTCACCCTTCCCCCCGACCCACTCACACTTCAGGCTGTCACAGAACAAGAGAGGAGGGGAGTTCTGAAACTTCATTCTGAAATCCGTCAGATTTCTGCTTTCATCCATTCTAATAGTGGGATTTCTGTAATGTTTCCTGATCATAAACAATAGTGCAGCTAGCAAGCATTTGAAAACCTGCTGGTTTGTTTGTTTGTCAAAAAAAAAGGTAAAAGGTTTTTGAATCTGTGTATGACTGGTTTTCATTATGGTGATGAAAGAATGATGGGGGAGCGGCAGAATTATCGCAAAGGATTTTCACATGGAGGCACGTAGCAAACATTAGCCATTGGCAGAGCATAGGTTTTAAGCAAAGAGGGAATATCATACACACACACACCACACACACACACATGCAATCATGCACATGTGTGTATGTTTGTATATATAGAGAGAGAAAATAGAGAAAAAGACATATAATCCATGCATATTCATGCTATTTTGATTCATAAAATATAGATGATTCATGTTCATCCAGGGAAAATTAAAACAGTACAATAGTACTATTAGTACAGTAGGTATTAATGTGAAAAATAAATGTCCCCTTCCTATCACATTCTTTTCAAGGTATTGTATATTTTTACGAAATTTTGCATATTCTTTGCAACAGATTTGTGTAGCTTTCTGTACATAAATGGAGTTATACTGTGTGTTCCATGGAACAATTTGATGTTTTCTCTTATATCTTGGACATTTTTCTATATCAGTATATATTGATCTACCAGCTTCTTTTTTAGTACTGTGAAGTATCTCATTATGTGAATCTAGCATAATTTATTTAACCAATCCACTATGGGTGGACATTTATGTTTTCAGAACCTGTCTTCAGTTGTTTTGCTATAACAAAGAGGCTATCACAAACAGCCATTACACTACCAGTTTTGACTAGATGTGCGAACTGCTTTGGCAGCTGCTGTGTCATGTATTTTCTCAATCAAGAGATAATTCAAGTACAAATACTCATGAAAATTTTTGACACTTAAAGAAGATCCTCATGCTAAAATCATTTGGTAACTACTGAATTAGAAATTTGTTTTAAGCTTTAGTTTAGCATATGCTGTTTTGAAGTATAACAGGCAATCAAATTTGTTAACAAATGAGATAAATGAATGCCCTTATCTGAGACTCACCAAAATTGATTCATTGATGCAGCAAACTCGCTGTCTGAGCACTGATTCTGTTCAGAATTGGTGATACATGAATAAGATCTGGTCCTGTGCTTGTAGCACTTGTGGGAGAGACAGTCATGCCAACATAAATTGCAGTACAATGTAGCAAGTGCTATTACAGGAGAGCTGCCCTATGATTTTGCTGTTTTAATGTAAACACTGAAAATGATGAACCAGAGCCGCTGCTCTCTCTACCAGTGCAATGACTGCAAGCATGCAGTCATTCTTCAGGCATTTTCAGCAACTGTTCAATGTTTTCTGCAGAAAGAAAAAAAAAAATGAGAGAATTTGATAAACAAGCTTCAGTTTTCACTTACTTTGTAATAATTTCCTATCTGTGGCTCACATATCTTTCCCTCTAAAATAAAGGAAGGATTTATCTTTCTACTCTTACCTCTCTAGCAAGTCCTCTGCAACTTTATTTATCTTTATGTGTTCTTTGAATATAGCAGTGTTGATCCTTGGAGAAGTCTGTTTATGAAACAGACTAACGCTTGACAATTTCACCACATACTTCACTCTGTCCACATTGAAAGCTATTTAGTGACTTCTCTCTGACCAGAAGATGCCTGTTTGGATACTTTTTCTGGGAAGGAGAAATAGAGACTATCCAGAAACAAGTGTTTTACAGTTGTCAATTAAGCTTAGGGATGCATCTAAAATAATAATGATAATATAAACTACAGTACCTGTCATTTATTGAATTCTTACCACTGTAGTAAGTGCTTTATTTACTATACTAATCACTTTACATAAACCATCTTATTTAATTTCCATAGCACTCATTATCACCAATTTATTCATCAGAAGTATGATGCAGGGGAGAAAGTAACTCATAAAGTTGTATATCCTGCAAATACAGAGCCAACCCTTAAATTCAGGTCTGTTTGATTCTATTATGCATACTTTCAACCATCATGCAACACTTCTACAAATTAGAGGTTGTTTTCAAATCTGAATATTTCTAAACCATGTGTCAAATCACCAAATACATACTTCTTGTCTTTCACAACAACTCACCCCCAGACCAAAAAAAAAAAATTTTCCCTGGACTTAAGAAAAAACTTCCTGCCTGTATTGCAATGAATAAAAATAAAGTTTATTTTTAGGGAGAGGGTTTTGAATGTATTTGAGATATTTAAGTTTTATACCTACCTTCCCATATAATTTTGCAGCTTTAGGGTCTTTATGGATACTAAAGTCTCATCTATTTTTACCAATTTCTACTAAATTATGCTGGAGGAGCAAGCTAATGCTAAAAAGAAGCTAGCTTGACAGATAAAGCCCCAAGGAAGCAAAAAAAAAAAGTTATCTACATTAGAGGAGTATTAGTCTAATCCTACATCCCAAAATGCCATACTTGGATTAACCAATCTTTCTTAGATAAGCAGGATATAAATTAGCAGTGGAAGACTTGGCCCAACCTCTCTGCTGGAAGCATATTATTAAGAGACCATGCCCAAAAGTATTAGGGAGATACATGTTAGACTACAGTCTTAAAATCCAGTGGGAAGAAGCGCCAACTGGCACAGTTTCATTTTATTAGTTCAGCCTCTCTTGCTTATATAATGTGGTGGGAGCAAAACGACTTATGTTTCATAAAGTCAGCCATCTAGTATAGATCATGCCTATTCCTGAGTTAGAAACCTTTTGAAAAATCTCACTATAATAAAATCTATCTTATTGTATAGATCCACATTGTTATTCTGAAAATGTACATGTATAACTTTTTATGCCCTATTCAACTGAATCATGCTTCTTTGGTAAAATTGCTTTCCTCTTCTATTGTTTGTACACATTTTTTTGATTGTCTGATAACATTTGCACATGGGAGTGTAAATTTCAACAATGTTGATGTTTCCATATAGTTATAAGTTCCAGCTGTTAGTCCTTTTCTTTCCAGTGGAGATCTAACATTACAAAGGAAGAAGAGAGGCAGAAAATTACATATATATATATATATATATACTCTCACAGAGGAGAAAAATTGGTAAAAATTCTATTAACAATTATATTTTTAATAAATCAGAAATTCTCAGCAAGCAATACTTAAATACTTTTAGTTATCTCTATCATTTTGGGGTGGGGGAGGAGATCAGTGATTAAAACCTGATATGAAGAAAGTTCAGATAAAACACAAAACTTCATGCCCCAGAAAAGTCATTGTACTTGTGGAAAATTTCATGGAAGTCATTCTCTTGAAGTTTAAGAACATTCATAAAATAAGCATCAACTATTTCATAAGTGAGCCCCTTGATAGTTAACCAGTCTCTATTCTTGTGGTTCTCTAAATGAAATCCATGCCAGCTTAAGTTTTTGGAAGAAAAGAGGATTACACTAGTTGCTTTTACTTTTTTAATTATTTAAGAGTTATGGTCGGTTTTAATTTATCAAAGAAACACCAGTGAGAGGCCTGTGTGATTCATGAGATAGGAAGATGCTGTTACCTACCTCCAACATTAAAATCCTTATAAATTCACTTAGCCAAAGTTTAAAATTGAAGAGAGCTGTGCCAACTGGATGCATAAGAATAACAAATACAAAGTCTCCCCATTATAATAGATATAAATCAATTGACCAACTAATAATTATACTATTCCACTATATTTATATATATATTTATACTTTGTACTTTATATATATATATATTTATACTTTGTAATATATATATATATACACACACACACACACACACACACACACACACTATATCCTGCTCATTTTGAAAGTCTTTATTAGATGAGAGTAACTGATTTTTGAGAATTATTTTAACTAACTTCAGGAGATATCTTGGTTGCCCAATGAAGTAATTAATTTAAGTAGCATCATTTTCAGCTATTGGCTCAAATTCACTGTGCATTTGTGGATTGTGTGTTTAGGGCAATAAAACCCACATAATTTTGTCCCATTTTTAACTTTAAAATAAAATAAACTCAAATATATTTTATGCTTAAATTTCTATAAATACCCACCTCTAAAATAATCACTCAATCAACCATAGAGAAAAAAATGATAACTGGACTTTCTCTCTAAAGGATTAAGAGCAGATTTCTTTCTTTTTTTTTTTGTAATTCCAATAGTTGTAAGCTAAACAGATACAATTGGCAACAAAGGACTTAAATGACCCTGTTTCTTTCAAAACAGGTAATTAGATAGGTTGATCTTTCTTCTTACTCAAATGCCATTGAAATCTAACCTCTTTTTTTAAACTAAATGAGAAGATGACTATCTCCCTATAATAGAGTTATGATAGGATCTTCAGTGTTTTTCTTAGTCTGGTGCTTTTCCCGTTGAGTGTGTGATCCACAAACAGACTACACAGTATCTTTGGGAAATTGAGGTCAGAAAGGAATATGCCACTCTGCCTGCCAGGCCCACTAGTATGTTATTTCACCTGCTGGGTACAGAAACTTTTCTCCAGAGTTCAAGAAAAAAAAAGTGCTTCCTTGATTAATCACATACAAGTTCCTACACTCAAGGGTCACTGAGTGATGATTTCACTGATACACAACAAGAGAATCCACCATATAAAGGTGATATTACTGCTGCCATCAACCCTCCGGTATACATTGTTCTAACCTACATGTTCTAACCACAGCCAACTTGTTTTAATAAGACTACAAACAGAGACTCAACTCAAAACTGCAAAAACTACTGTAAAAACTTTCTTGTTAAGCTCCCTATGTCCCTTTGAAACAAAATAACTCAGGTGTTTTTTTTTTTTCAAGTAGATCTTGTTTTCCCCATTTTCTTCAGATTCCTTAGTATTATCTTTTAATACTTACTGCTTGAAACAACCATGACACATGTTGTCCATAGAGCATTACTAGTCATACAGCTTGCACCATGTCATCAGTATGCTACTGGTGTTTATTTGATTTAATCACCACCACTACCCCCAAAGAGCTCTTGTCAAAAGCCTGTGACTTTCATTTATTCATTGAAAATAATTTATTGAGTGATTATCCCACTCTATCCTGCATACATTTCTAGGTACCAAAGATAAAACTTGAACAAACCAGAAATAATTATCACATTCACAGAGTTTTCAGTGGAGTGGAGAAGACACTCATATTTCAAACAATCATTTTTAAATGTGTAATAAAATTATGATATGTATAAAATACAAAGGCTCATTCAGTTGAGGGAAGATCCGAATAACAGTTTCATCTACTCAGGGGAATCTGGGAAGATGCTCTTGGTAACAAGCAATTACTTCCAGAATAATAATGATAGAAAATAAAAATAAAAAATCATGGCATTGAAACATGTAAAATATCATGTATGAAACGAGATGCCAGTCCAGGTTCAATGCACGATACTGGACGCTTGGGGCTAGTGCACTGGGACGACCCAGAGGGATGGTATGGGGAGGGAGGAGGGAGGAGGGTTCAGGATGGGGAACACATGTATACCTGTGGTGGATTCATTTTGATATTTGGCAAAACTAATACAATTATGTAAAGTTTAAAAATAAAATAAAAAAAAATAAAAGCAAAAAAAAAAATCTAGTGGAATTTGCATGATCTTTAATGATAATACCTCTAGTTTCCATATCAAATATAGTGTTACATCAAATAGGTCAATAATTGGTACTCTTGAAAAGGAAAAGTGAACTTCCAGAAAAAAGGTTTATGTACATATTTGCAATTTTGATTTTGTATTTTGGTAACTTATCTACCACTCCTTCCTAAAATGACAGAGATTGTAGATAGAGAAAGTCCAGGGTCTTTGGTTTTTATCAGAAGATCAGATTAAAGTATCTTATTCAATAGTTAACAGTTGATAGATAGACCTTGGACCTCATCCTTCTCACTCACTCGAGCACAATGAGGCTTGTGAATCAGGCATATAGAATACCAACCCTTTTCCTACCACTTACTAGATGTATGATTTTAGACAAATTGTAGCAACTTTTGGTCCTACTATTATCTAGGTGGAGAATCAGAATTCTTCTTCCTTTACCTTTATTTCCTCCTTTGACCCTTCCATTAAAATATCATCTGTCTCTACTCTCTCTTTTCACTCATGGCACTCTCATTAGTTCCCTCTAATGGACAGATTTGTGAGACCTTATTTTATTATAATAGACTAGTAGACAAAGATTACTATAAAATACAGACTTTTTTAATGACTGAATTGAAGGCAAACATGGCTTTAAAAAGATTCTAAAAGTCCATTGTTATAGTCTATGACAATTTCAGACATTCTTCAATAGTGTTGAGACTTCACTACTTGTTCTAAATTGTTTATTGTCTTCTCGACATAGAAATTACTATGTTAGTTTATACCACAGAGTACACAAACAGCACTGAATTTTATGATGGTTCAGTAACAAGCCTAAAAGCATATGCAAGCGTTTTCTGAAGAATGCCTGTCTGTAATGAGGAGCATGAATGCTCAAAACTAAATTTCTCTGAAATACCATCACTTAACACCACAAGAAAGCTGGAAGACCAAAGTCTTCTTTTGGCATTTCCCCATGATTTTTTGTCAACTTAGAATTTGATTATCTATTTTGGATAAGACAAGACCTGGATTCAAATACTTCCACACATTCAGGATACTATTTGAGATACTGAAATGTAGTACAAGATATTGAAGTAAAGTAATATATATACTTTTAACAAAATATCCCACATTCTAAAAGTAATACTAGAGGTTTTTTCATAAGACTTTTTGCAACTTCCCAATAGGTTAACAAAATCAATTGGGTAATCTCTTCCCCTCCCCACAAAAAAAAGTCGTTGTGGAGTCATGATTATGGCAGTAAGGGAATTGTTTTTATATATAACACTTTTATTTTATTTCCTTCTAAAATTCAATAAAATGTTATCTCCTCCTGAAATGTTATAAAAGTTTAGTCCTTTTGAAAAAGATTATAATTATTCTGAGGTTTCAGACACATATTTAGTCTCTTAGTAGAAAAACTTTCCATATTTACTGTAATTATCTTGAGAAAGTTTGAGAGGAGAGTTTAAAAATTTTACCCATACATTAAACAATTTTGAATATTTCTCCCTTCTATGAAGCATAGACCAAGAGGAAATAGACTCTCAACTGAAGTATAAAAGATTTAGGCTAGAGAGAAACAGCCTCTGGTAGTTTTTATATTATGGAATTTATTTTTATCAGTGTAAATCACAGACCCTCTGTGTTAAGGGCTTCACAACAGAATTTTCACCTTTCAAATGCAATTTATGTTTAACACTGTTTTGAGATAAGGTGGGAACTGAGTGACGCCTCAATGTCTTTTGATCCCTCACCTTGAAGGACTACACGGGACAGTAATAACACCAATCTTGAGTGAAGTGGAACCAATTTTGCTAAAACATCTGAAATATACTCTTCCTAAATAGTAACACCTGATCATACAGAAAGTCCCAAGAAGTCTTTTTTCCCAGGAGATTCTCCAAACCAGGTTTTGGTTACCCTAGAGGCTTAGGTAATACAGCTGTGGTCAGAGAAACACAGCCCAAGGTCCAGCCTCTGGGCTAATCTTTAAATAGAATTGCTTCTCTGACTCTCTCACTCTCAGGTTTGGAATACAATGCAATTCAACCATTTCTACCAATGCTTTTCCATTAATTAAAAATAACAAACGACATTGTTGTCTGAGAGGAGTTACACTGTCTGTGGTAGATGCCACCAGAGCCTGAAAATCACTGACTTTGGGGAATGCAGGACTCTGCTCCCCAATCAGCAACATCTGTGATATGAAAAGGGGGCTCTTGAGGTAAAAACCAATTTAAGCTTGTCAGTCTCTAAGCAAATATCATGGAATCTTCAGAAATGGCTTGTAATGAGGGCCACGTAAATGAAAATACGCTTAATCAATCTTCTGCTTTGGATTGTTGAGATCCAAACACTGGGATTTTTAAATTTTTATTTATTTATTACTGTTTTGCTGTGTTTGTTTTTGGTTGCATTTCATGTAAACTCCTTAAGCCTTGCCTGGTGTCACTTAAAGAAACGTGCACGTCTGTGAGATGTGTTTTCCTCCTGTTTCAAGAAATCTTCATGGAAGGGAGTTCATTGCTACCATCTGTACTTAGTTTAAGAGAGCTTTGATTAATAAGGACCACCCTATTGTTCATTTGTTTGACATGTGGAAATATTTGTAATTCATTCCTAGTGAGAGAGATTTCAGAAAGGACCTGGTTTGACTTTCAAACCCACGTTGCCAATGAAAACCAGCCTCCTGAATCCGAAGGTCAGTGGGGAACAAGCAAAGGTGTTTTATCCTCCCCTCACCCCTCCTACAAACACCAACACCTGTTAGAAGTGAGGTTGAAACGATCCTGTTGGAACTCAGAGACCCAATTCCAACCTGAAAGAGGCTCTGATGTATGGTGTATAATGAGAGCTGGAGACTGCCCACTGCTACACATCATTATCATTCAGATCATGAAAGAAAATGAAATGGCTCAAGCAGATAACAGCTGTTTTTATTCTGCTTTTCAAAGATTCTCTTAAACAACCTGATCTCATTGCTTTTATTTAAGGGTGAACACCCAATTGTAAACATAGGAGAGATGCATTCTCATGATGTCAGTAATAAAAGCATGTATAAAGCAGCATGTGTATTCTGGAAAGCTAACTAACCATTAAAGCCAAGAAACATAGTCTGGCACAAATCTTATTATGTGTCCAAGAGGACTTGATGGTATGCACATAAGAAAATGTAATGAAACAGCAGGAAGGAGAAGAGAATGGAAGGGAAGGAGCCAAAGGTTTGGGGTGCACAATTTTTATATCTATGATATGTTAGCAAAATTACAGAGAGGCAAAGCTGCCAAGATCATCTGAGAAAAGGGCTAGCATAGCAGTGGAAATGCAAGCGGTTTGGTTTCTGTTTCTCTAGATAGTATAATACAAAATCATCTCTTTACATTTTTACCTATCAGTTACAAATAATGAGGCTGCTACACAAGACACACACAGGAAGAAGGAAGAGGCCCAGCCTCCCTTTTATCAGGACTTCACATCTGATTTGGGGCAATGTACATCTATTGTGTTTGTAATTGCTGTGATCATTATCATAAGCATTCAGTGTAGCTTGCTTGAGGAATTCAGCACCATTTATTGCTCATCAAAATTTTATAAAAATAAAATTGTTTGCAACTGAATTTTGACAGAGAAAAGCTTATACAAAGCCAGTGTGATCAATACTCACCATAATTATTTATCTTTGCAAAAATATAACAAAATCTAGGCAATCCCTCCTAGATGTATGATGACAAGCTCATTTTTAATGGTTTCTTCTTATTTCAATATAACAGGGAGTAGCACCCTTTATGAAATGGATCATATGTATTAATTAAAGTAGAAAGAAATTATTCCCATACTCAACTTGATAATAAAAATTTTGTAATTTATAAAATAAAAATTTCTGAGAAAAGTGTATATATAGATAGATATATAAATACATATGTAAAGTTTACACCTAATGTTGGTTTATGAGTCACATAAATTATTACATTAAACCAAAAGATGTGTCCAATAAGCAATTTAAAATTGGGAATCTGCCATTCATGGCTTAAATTCATGCTTAAAAAAAAAAAAAATAGAAGGCATAAAAATGTCAGCTCCATAGATTTGCTGCTAAAAAATTCCTGTTCACCTGTGAATAAAATACAACTGCCCCTAAGGGTATGCAATTTTACAAAGGCGAATTAATCTCTTACATGCCCAATCCTCAAACTATAATGTATTTCAAAACTGAGCAATATAAACCCCTAAATATGAGATTGTTTTAGATAGCCCTGCTAAAGGAAAACTATAATGCATAGTTTGAGGCCCTAAATTATAGCTGGATTTTCTGCTCCTGGTTGTTCATTAGTCTATGTGGAAGGGGCCAGTGAAATAAAGTAGCAGTATCTTGTACCATTATATGACTTTGTATTTCTTTGAATCAAGTAGGAAATGATGTGGAGACTCATGCTGTTTTGAAATGGCATTCTCAGCTCTGCTAGGAACAACATTCAGACTAAATTGCAAAAAATGTTCATCAGTGTGAAAAATGCTGCTTCTATGGACTTGTGTTTAAATATACCAGGAGTGTGTGTGTGTGCACACACAGGTGATCATTCGTAATGACTTTAATACTCTCTAGGATTCTATTCATTGTGGACCATGCCTCTGTTAGTTTTCCATTTTTGAATTACCTGAATTCTAAACCTCTGTTCTTTTTCTTTCCTCCTAAGCACCAGAGTAGGGTCATTCTCCTGCTCACTGGTATATCTACAACTCAAATACAAGTACAAATAAAAGGAGATTATAAAGAAGACACCTACCACCCTGAAAAGAAACACAAAAGAACATAGATTTATATTGATTAGCAGCTCTAGATATCTATGAATAAGTGGTTTTAAGTAATTGACCAAAATAAATATTTTGAATCTGAAAATATATCCTGAGACACAAAAGCTGCATAAGTTAGGCAGCTCAGACAGACCCAGAGTATAGCTCTGAAATTCAGAGGATTTTTCTTTTTATGTCACATTAGATAGCTGCATGGCTATGAAACATGAATTTGGATGCCAAATGAATAACAAGTTTGAAGGATGAGCACCGAGTGACTTTAAACATCTGTGAAGTGAAAATATCCCTGAACCAAGGCATGCTACTGTGTTGAAAACAATTACTGTTACTGATCATTTTCTTGCTTTAGATAAAGTATATCTCTTCTCATGGGAGCAGGTTTACTGATGGCTTTGTGAATCGTCATTCATCAAATCACAAATGGACATGCACACCCCTTTTCCAGTAAATCCACACAAACAAAAATCACAGCTTCTTAATATCACAGAGAAGAAAACCTATGATTTGTTACCAAGGAAGGACACATTTTACTTCTCCACTTATCCAGGATTTGTAGTAGTAATCTGAAATCAAGTGAACAGAGACACTTTGAAAATCTGTCCCTATACCCCTTGACTTTGGGATATTAATGACTACAAGATGTTGAATGCATATTTGAACAGTAAGAAGAACCTGCTTCCCAAAGGGAAAAAAAAACTGAGAACAGACTCAGAGGAACAGTAAGTTAGTAGACAGGTCTAAAAAGCTCTGGACATCAGCACGTCCCAAAGCTTAGGGTATTACAGGAGCTCTATATCAAAGTCAGCAAAAATGTATCATTTCATTATGACTTCTAGAACATGACTTATTTTGCAAAGATATTTTTCTTACATTAGAAATCAATGATGCTAACAATTAGCATTATGTTATTGCTTTTTTTTTTTGTTTGTTCTCATCATAGAACGTTTTACTAGCCAGTTTTTAAAAAAGGTGAAAGAGAGGAAGGGAGATTTGTATTGAGACCAAGCATTGAATGTAGGTTTCTCTTTAAAGGATGGGGTAGAAAATGGCCAGCTTTCACAATGCTTATTTGATTTTGAAGAGCACTCTCACTCAGGTGTCATTTTTTCCTCTCTTTACTTTTCTTTCATTTGTCTCACTTTTCCTCCACACATCCATGATGCAGATTAGCACAGGACTCCAAGCCCCAGGCATCAAAGGAATTAGGTCAGGCCCGGAAGAAATCAGGTTGCAGGCAAAAAAAAAAAAAAAATTTAATAAAATAAAAGCTATGGTAGCATGAAACTTTCGTACTCCTTCAGGCAGACTTAGGAGCCTGGACTTAGATGTAACAGTATTAAGAAATTGGTATGTGTAGAAAAAGCAGTCAAGATGTTTGTAAGACCAAAGATTTTAATAGTATTAGCAATATGATATACAAGCTAAATTTATTTAAAGCTAGTCTGCACGTGCATTGGTAGGCTGGGTTCTCAATCATAAAGCAGTATTTGCAATTAAAAGTAATTCCAGAAAAGATCTAATGCAGTATCTGTTTTCTAATAATTTATGTTTTTTAAGCTGTTTCATATGTCTTTTCCACCTGAGATTAGTGGCATTTTAAAACCTATAGTATCTATCTACAGAAAATTCATTTTATGTTAGCATGCTTAATGCTTATTTATTCATATAGCATTATATAATCTGCTTTTGGGTTATTCTATGGGCAAAAAAGATTTTATTTAAAATGCCCACTCTTAGTTTATTCTCCAGATGACCATTTTAGTTACCATTATTACTCCCTCTGAAATGATTGGAGGAGTAATTTGAATTCCACCTATCATATTATCCAAGGGCATTCTATGAATAGCTGCAAGCCAGAGCAAGTTCTGGCAAAGACACAAAGGCAGCCGATCAGAGTCAGCAATAACATTCAAGAGTGTTTTCTAGAGCTAGTGAATGCAGATGAGAACATTTATATGTTATCTCTTAAACTGTAGGAAGTATTTTGAGAAAGATATTTTTCACAACTCTTACATTAGTCATTATATATTTTCTAAGCATTTTAGAGGGTTTTTTGTGTTTTTTTTTTGGATGATGAAAAAAATCTTTGCATAATGCTAATCACATTTATATATGTCATCCCATTTAATCCCCTCAGATGCCCAGAAGGAATATGTTGGTGTCATTAGTAGTGCCGTGAGTGATAAAAAATTGAGGCACATGCGTTAAGCAACATGACTAAGACTTCAGATTTGGAAAGTAACAGACAAAATCTGAGCTCAGGGCATCTAACTGAAGTGCTAGTAGCTTCTCCACCTTGCTATGAGCAGTTTTAATTTTCAGAAAAGGTTAAATCTCTTTGGATTATGAATGTAGTAAATTTCAGTTTGTGATAGCTCTTATCCATCCCTTCAACCTGCTATTATTATCATCAGTATTCTCATCAATAAGTGAATTTTAATAAAGGAAAAATATTATCCTAACATAGATTATTTTATGCCAAATATAAATGAATGTTTCATGTATAAATAAATTTAATACTTACTAGAAGAAATATAATATTATTTTCAAATATATTATTTTATTCAGTAGATTAAATTTTCTTTTTGTCAATGGATCCCTTTGATGTGTGAAATCTTTTAAGTTAGGTTTTGTTTGTTTATTGATTTTATAGAATATTATAATTTCCTTGTTTTACATGTAGCTGTCTAATTTTCCCAGCACACTTGTTGAAGAAACTATCTTTTCTCAATTGTATATTCTTGCCTCTTTAGTCATAGATTAATTGACCATAAGTGTGTGAATTTATTTCTGCATTCTCTATTATGTTCCACTCTTCTGTGTTCATTTTTGTGCCAGTATCATACTGTTTTGATTACCATAGCTTTGTAGCATAGTCTGAAATCAAGGACTGGATCCCTACAGCTCTGTTCTTTTTTTCCCAAGATTGTTTTGGCTCTTTGGGATCTTGTGTTACCAAGAAAATTTTAAAATTATTTGTTCTTGCTATCATCAAAAAGAATACAAACAACAAATGTTAGGAAGAATGTAGAAGAGAGGGGACTCTTACACACCATTGGTGAAGGGCTTCCCACATGGTCGAATGGTAAAGAATCCACCTGCTATTGCAGGAGACGCAAGAGACTTGGGTTCGATCTGTGGGTCAGGAAGATCCCCTGGAGAAGGGAATAGCAACCCACTCCAGTATTCTTGCCTGGAAAATCACATGGACAGAGGGACCGCGCAGGCTACAGTCCAGGGGGTCACAAAGAGTTGGACACAAGTAAACATGCATGCGCACACATACACTGTTGGTGGGAATATAAATTGGTGCAGCCAATGTGTAAAACAGTACAAAGGTTTCTCAGAAAACTAAAAATAGAACTACCATATGACCTAGCAATTCTACTCTTGGGTATATATCTGAAAAAAACTATTAATCTGAAAAGATACATTCATGTCAATGTTTATAGAAGCACTATTTACAGTTACCAAGCTATGGAAGCCAACCTAAGCGTCTATCAACAGATGAATAGATAGAGAAGATATGGCATATATCTATAATGGAATACTGCTGAAACATAAAATAGAATAAAATTTTGCCATTTGCAGCAACATAGATGAACTTGGAAGGCATTACACTAAATAAAATAAGACAGAGAAAAACAAATGCTGCTTGGTATCACTTACATGTGTCTTACAAAAATATAACAAACTAGTGAATACAACAAAAAAGAAAATGACGTAGATATAGAGAACAAACTAGTGGTTAATATTGGTGGGGAGGGATGGTATAGGAGTGGAGGAGTGGGAGACACAAGTATAAAGTATAAGATAGGCTCAAGGATGTACTGTACAACACATGGAATATAACCAATATTTATAATAACTATAAATGGAAAGTCAGTCTTTTAAATTGTATAAAAATTTAATTTTTAGAAAAAGAGATGTATTATTCCCATTTGAATGCAGGAAAATTGAGTCAGAAAAATGTTGAGTAATTTCCCCCAAGTTATCTGCTAGAAAGGAGAAGAGCCAGAATTTAGAAGTCTGGTTCAGAGACAGCATGAAAGTGAAAGTAAAAGTTGCTTAGTTGTGTCCAGCTCTCTGTGAGTCCGTGGACAGTAGTCCATGGAATTCTGCAGGCCAGAATACTGGAGTGGATAGTTTTTCCCTTCTCCAGGGCATCTTCCCAACCCAAGGATCAAACCCAGATCTCCCACGTTGCAGGAGGATTCTTTACCAGCTGAGCCACAAGGGAAGCCCAAGAATACTGGAGTGGGTCAGTTCAGTTCAGTTCAGTTCAGTCACTCAGTTGTGTCCAACTCTTTGCGACCCTATGGACTGCAGCATGCCAGGCCTCCCTCTCCATCACCAACTCCCATAGTTGACGGAACCTCATTTCCATTGAGTCAGTGATGCCATCCAACCATCTCATCCTCTGTCGTCCCCTTCTCCTCCCACCTTCAATCTTTCCCAGCATCAAGGTCTTTTCCAATGAGTCAGTTCTTTGCATCAGGTGGCCAAAGGATTGGAATTTCAGCTTCAGCATCAGTCCTTCCAATGAATATTCAGGACTGATTTCCTTTAGGATGGACTGGTTCAATCTCCTTGAAGTCCAAGGGACTCTCAAGTCTTCTGCAACACCACAGCTCAAAAGCATCAATTCTTTAGCCCTCAGCTTTCTTTATAGTTCAACTCTCACATCCATACATGACTACTGGAAAAACCATAGTTTTGACTAGATGGACCTTTGTTGACAAAGTAATGTCTCTGCTTTTTAATATGCTGCCTAAGTTGGTCATAACTTTCCTTCCAAGGAGCAAACATCTTTTAATTTCATGGCTGCAATCACCATCTGCAGTGATTTCATAGCCCCCCAAAAATAAAATCTGTCACTGTTTCCATTGTTTTCCCATCTATTTGCCATGAAGTGATGGGGCTGGATGCCATGATCTTATTTTTCTGAATGTTAGCTTTTGATTTTACTTCTTTTTAAGTTTGACATCAAAGATACCTTTGGATAGAGGTACTGTGTTATACTCCCAGACTGAAATCTTCCTTTCCCTTCACCATTTGCCTGGTGCTACTTGAAGATTTGGCCTCTGTTACCCCTACTAAACTTAGCAATGAAAGCAGCATGAAATCTTAAACTTAACTGCCAATCATGAATCTTCTACTTCAGAGCAGATATATCATCCTAGTCCTAACAAGAAACAGACCACATTTTTTTTTAGACTTTTTTATTATTATTATTATTTTAATTTATTTATTTTAATTGGAGGCTAATTACTTTACAATATTGTATTGGTTTTGCCATACATCAACATGAATCTGCCACGGGCATACACGTGTTCCCAATCCTGAACCCCTCTCCACCTCCCTCCCCATACCATCCCTCTGGGTCATCCCAGTGCACCAGCCCCAAGCATCCTGTATCCTGCATCGAACCTGGACTGGTGATTCGTTTCTTATATGATATTACACATGTTTCAATGCAATTCTCCCAAATCATCCCCCTCCCTCTCCCACAGAGTCCAAAAGACTGTTCAATTCATCTGTATCTTTTTTGCTGTCTCGCATACAGTGTTGTCATTACCATCTTTCTAAATTCCACATATATGTGTTAATATACTGTATTAGTGTTTTTCTTTCTGGCTTACTTCACTTTGTATAATAGGCTCCAGTTTCATCCACCTCATTAGAACTGATTCAAATGTATTCTTTTTAAGGGCTGAGTAATACTCCATTGTGTATATGTACCACTGCTTTCTTATCCATTCATCTGCTGATGGACATCTAGGTTGCTTCCATGTCCTGGCTATTGTAAATAGCTACGATGAATATTGGGGTACACATGTCTCTTTCGATTCTGGTTTCCTCAGTGTGTATGCCCGGCAGTGGGATTGCTGGATCATAAGGCAGTTCTATTTCCAGTTTTTTAAGGAATCTCCAAACTGTTCTCCATAGTGGCTGTACTAGTTTGCATTCCCACCAACAGTGTAAGAGGGTTCCCTTTTCTCCACACCCTCTCGAGCATTTATTGCTTGTAGACTTTTGGATTGCAGCTGTTCTGACTGGCCTGAAATGGTACCTCATAGTGATTTTGATTTGCATTTCTCTGATAATGAGTGATGTTGAGCATCTTTTCATGTGCTTGTTAGCCATCTGCATGTCTTTTTTGGAGAAATGTCTATTTAGTTCTTTGGTCCATTTTTTGATTGGGTCGTTTATTTTTCTGGGATTGAGCTGTAGGAGTTGCTTGTATATTTTTGAGATTAGTTGTTTGTCAGTTGCTTCATTTGCTATTATTTTCTCCCATTCTGAAGGCTGTCTTTTCACCTTGCTTATAGTTTCTTTTGTTGTGCAGAAGCTTTTAATTTTAATTAGATCCCTTTTGTTTATTTTTGCTTTTATTTCCAATATTCAGGGAGGTGAGTCATAGAGGATCCTGCTGTGATGTATGTCGGAGAGTGTTTTGCCTATGTTCCCCTCTAAGAATTTTATAGTTTCTGGTCTTATGTTTAGATCTTTAATCCATTTTGAGTTTGTTTTTGGGTATGGTGTTAGAAAGTGTTCTAGTTTCATTCTTTTACAAGTGGTTGACCAGTTTTCCCAGCACCACTCATTAAAGAGATGCTTTCTAAGGCCCACTTGACTTCACATTCCAGGATGTCTGGCTCTAGGTGAGTGTTCACACCATCGTGATTATCTTCGTCATGAAGCTCTTTTTTGTACGGTTCTTGATGTGTATTGATGTGTATTCTTGCCACCTCTTCTTAATATCTTCTGCTTCTGTTAGGTGCATACCATTTCTGTCCTTTATCCAGCCCATATTTGCATGAAATGTTCCCTTGGTATCTCTAATTTTCTTGAAGAGATCTCTAGTCTTTCCCATTCTGTTGTTTTCCTCTATTTCTTTGCATTGATTGCTGAAGAAGGCTTTCTTATCTCTTCTAGTTTCATTCTTTTACAAGTGGTTGACCAGTTTTCCCAGCACCACTTGTTAAAGAGATGGTCTTTTCTCCATTGTTTATTCTTGCAATCTTTGTCAAAGATAAGGTGTCCATAGGTGCATGGGTTTATCTCTGGGCTTTCTATTTTGTTCCATTGATCTGTATTTCTGTCTTTGTGCCAGTACCATACTGTCTTGATGACTGTGGCTTTGTAGTAGAGCCTGAAGTCAGGCAGGTTGATTCCTCCAGTTCCATTC
>NW_011494954.1:669070-673645 GCF_000754665.1 Bison bison bison | reverse complement strand
GGTGAGTCATAGAGGATCCTGCTGTGATGTATGTCGGAGAGTGTTTTGCCTATGTTCTCCTCTAAGAATTTTATAGTTTCTGGTCTTATGTTTAGATCTTTAATCCATTTTGAGTTTGTTTTTGGGTATGGTGTTAGAAAGTGTTCTAGTTTCATTCTTTTACAAGTGGTTGACCAGTTTTCCCAGCACCACTTGTTAAAGAGATGGTCTTTTCTCCATTGTTTATTCTTGCAATCTTTGTCAAAGATAAGGTGTCCATAGGTGCATGGGTTTATCTCTGGGCTTTCTATTTTGTTCCATTGATCTGTATTTCTGTCTTTGTGCCAGTACCATACTGTCTTGATGACTGTGGCTTTGAGTAGAGCCTGAAGTCAGGCAGGTTGATTCCTCCAGTTCCATTCTTCTTTCTCAAGATTGCTTTGATTATTTATGTTTTTTTGTATTTCCATACAAATTGTGAAATTATTTGTTCTAGCTCTGTGAAAAATACCATTGGTAGCTTGATAGGGATTGCATTGAATCTATAGATTGCTTTGGGTAGTATACTCATTTTCACTATATTGATTCTTCCAATCCATGAACATGGTATATTTCTCCATCTATTAGTGTCCTCTTTGATTTCTTTCATCAGTGTTTTACAGTTTTCTATATATAGGTCTTTAGTTTCTTTAGGTAGATATATTCCTAATACTTTATTCTTTCCGTTGCGATGGTGAATGGAATTGTTTCCTTAATTTCTCTTTCTATTTTCTCATTATTAGTGTATAGGAAAGCAAGGGATTTCTGTGTGTTGACTTTATATCCTGCAACTTTACTATATTCATTGATTAGCTCTAGTAATTTTCTGGTGGAGTCTTTAGGGTTTTCTACATAGAGGATCATGTCATCTGCAAACAGTGAGAGTTTTACTTCTTCTTTTCCAGTTTGGATTCCTTTTATTTCTTTTTCTGCTCTTATTGCTGTGTCCAAAACTTCCAGAACTATATTGAATAGTAGTGGTGAAAGTGGGCACCCTTGTCTTGTTCCTGACTTTAGGGGAAATGCTTTCAATTTTTCACCATTGAGGATAATGTTTGCTGTGGGTTTGTCATATGTAGCTTTTATTATGTTGAGGTATGTTCCTTCTATTCCTGCTTTCTGGAGAGTTTTTATCATAAACGGATGTTGAATTTTGTCATTCTCTGTATCTATTGAGATAATCATATGGCTTTCATTTTTCAATTTGTTAATGTGGTGTATTACATTGATTGATTTGTGGATATTGAAGAATCCTTGCATCCCTGGGATAAAGCCCACTTGGTCATGGTATATGATCTTTTTAATGTGTTGTTGGATTCTGATTGCTAGAATTTTGTTAAGGATTTTTGCATCTATGTTCATCAGTGATATTGGCCTGTAGTTTTCTTTTTTGTGTGTGGCATCTTTGTCAGGTTTTAGGGTGATGGTGGCCTCATAGAATGAGTTTAGAAGTTTGCCTTCCTCTGCAATTTTCTGGAAGAGTTTGAGTAAGATAGGTATTAGCTCTTCTCTAAATTTTTGGTAGAATTCAGCTGTGAAGCCATCTGGATCTGGGCTTTTGTTTGCTGGAAGATTTCTGATTACAGTTTCAATTTCCATGTGTGTGATGGGTCTGTTAAGATTTTCTATTTCTTCCTGCTTCAGTTTTGGAAAGTTGTACTTTTCTAAGTATTTGTCCATTTCTTCCACGTTGTCCATTTTATTGGCATATAATTTTTGATAGTAGTCTCTTATGATCCTTTGTATTTCTGTGTTGTCTGTTGTGATCTCTCCGTTTTCATTTCTAATTTTATTGATTTGATTTTTCTCCCTTTGTTTCTTGATGAGTCTGGCTAATGGTTTGTCAATTTTATTTATCCTCTCAAAAACCAGTTTTTGGCTTTGTTTATTTTTGCTATGGTCTCTTTTGTTTCTTTTGCATTTATTTCTGCTCTAATTATTAAGATTTCTTTCCTTCTACTAACCCTGGGGTTCTTCATTTCTTCCTTTTCTAGTTGCTTTAGGTGTAGAGTTAGGTTATTTATTTGACTTTTTTCTTGTTTCTTGAGGTATGCCTGTATTGCTATAGACTTTCCCCTTAGGACTGCTTTTACAGTGTCCCACAGGTTTTGAGTTGTTGTCTTTTCATTTTCATTTGTTTCTATGCATATTTTGATTTCTTTTTTTTTATTTCTTCTGTGATTTGTTGGTTATTCAGAACCGTGTTGTTCAGCTTCCATGTGTTGGAATTTTTAACAGTTTTTCTCCTACAATTGAGATCTAATCTTACTGCATCATGGTCAGAAAAGATGCTTGGAATGATTTCAATTTTTTTGAAGTTACCAAGGCTAGATTTATGGCCCAGGATGTGATCTATCCTGGAGAAGGTTCTGTATGTGCTTGAGAAAAAGGTGAAATTCATTGTTTTGGGGTGAAATGCCCTATAGATATCAATTAGATCTAACTGGTCTACTGTATCATTTAAAGTTTGTGTTTCTTTGTTAATTTTCTGTTTAGTTGATCTATCCATAGGTGTGAGTGGGGTATTAAAGTCCCCCACTATTATTGTGTTATTGTTAATTTCCCCTCTCATACTTGTTAGCATTTGTCTTACATATTGTGGTGCTCCTATGTTGGGTACATATATATTTATAATTGTTATATCTTCTTCTTGGATTGATCCTTTGATCATTATGTAGTGTCCTTCTTTATCTCTTTTCACAGCCTTTGTTTTTAAAGTCTGTTTTATCTGATATGAGTATTGCTACTCCTGCTTTCTTTAGGTCTCTATTTGCATGGAATATCTTTTTCCAGCCCTTCACTTTCAGTCTGTATGTGTCCCTTGTTTTGAGGTGGGTCTCTTATAGACAGCATATGTAGGGGTCTTGTTTTTGTATCCATTCAGCCAGTCTTTGTCTTTTGGTTGGGGCATTCAACCCATTTATGTTTAAGGTAATTATGGATAAGTATGATCCCATTGCCATTTACTTTATTGTTTTGGGTTTGAGTTTATACACCTTTTTTGTGTTTCCTGTCTAGAGAATATCCTTTAGCATTTGTTGGAGAGCTGGTTTGGTGGTACTGAATTCTCTCAACTTTTGCTTGTCTGTAAAGCTTTTGATTTGTTCTTCATATTTGAATGAGATCCTTGCTGGGTACAGTAATCTGGGCTGTAGGTTAATTTCTTTCATCCCTCCTGGCCTGAAGAGTTTCTATTGAAAGATCAGCTGTTATCCTTATGGGAATCCCCTTGTGTGTTATTTGTTGTTTTTCCCTTGCTGCTTTTATTATTTGTTCTTTGTGTTTGACCTTTGTTATTTTGATTAATATGTGTCTTGGGGTGTTTCGCCTTGGGTTTATCCTACTTGGGACTCTCTGGGTTTCTTGGACTTGGGTGATTATTTCCTTCCCCATTTTAGGAAGTTTTCAACTATTATTTTCTCATGGTCTTTATTTTTGTCTTCTTCTTCTGGGACTCCTATGATTTGAATGTTGGAGCATTTAATATTGTCCTGGAGGTCTCTGAGACTGTCCTCATTTCTTTTAATTCGTTTTTCTTTTATCCTCTCTGATTCATTTATTTCTACCATTCTATCTTCTACTTCACTAATCCTATCTTCTGCCTCCGTTATTCTACTATTTGTTGCCTCCAGAGTGTTTTTGATCTCATATATTGCATTATTCATTATATATTGACTCTTTTTTATTTCTTCTAGGTCCTTGTTAAACCTTTCTTGCATCTTCTCAATCCTTGTCTCCAGGCTATTTATCTGTGATTCCATTTTTATTTCAAGATTTTGGATCATTTTCACTATCATTATTTGGAATTCTTTATCAGGTAGATTCCCTATCTCTTCCTCTTTTGTTTGGTTGGGTGGGCATTTATCCTGTTCCTTTACCTGCTGGGTATCCCTCTGTCTCTTCATCTTGTTTATATTACTGCGTTTGGGGTGGCCTTTCTGTATTCTGGCAGCTTGTGGAGTTCTCTTTATTGTGGAGTTTCCTTGCTTTGGGTGGGGTTGTATCGGTGGCTTGTCAAGGTTTCTTGGCTAGGGAAGCCTGTATTGGTGTTCTGCTGGGTGGAGCTGGATTTCTTCTCTCTGGAGTGCAATGAAGCGTCCAGTAATGAGTTATGAGATGTCAGTGGGTTTGGAGTAACTTTGGGCAGCCTGTGTATTGAAGCTCAGGGCTGTGTTCCTGTGTTGCTGGAGAATTTTTGCAGTATGTCTTACTCTGGAATTTGTTGGCCCTTGGGTGGTGCTTGGTTTCAGTGTAGGTATGGAGGCATTTGATGAGCTTCTATCGATTAATGTTCCCTGGAGTCAGGAGTTCTCTGATGTTCTCAGGATTTGGACTTAAGCCTCCTGCTTCTGGTTTTCAGTCTTATTTTTACAGTAGTCTCAAGACTTCTCCTTCTATACAACACCATTGATAAAACATCTAGGTTAAAGATGAAAAGTTTCTCCACAGTGAGGGACACCCAGAGAGGTTCACAGAGTTACATGGAGAAGAGAAGAGGGAGGAGGGAGTTAGAGGTGACTCGAATGAGATGAGGTGGAATCAAAAGAGGAGAGAGCA